>NW_027185231.1:162500-335000 GCF_022577435.1 Embiotoca jacksoni | reverse complement strand
CTGATACACACACACACACTCTGATACACACACACACTCTCTGATACACACACACACACACACACACACACACACACACACACACACACTCTGATACACACACACTCTGATACACAGACACACTCTGATACACACACACTCTCTGATACACACACACACACACACACACACACTCTCTGATACACACACTCTCTGATACACAGACACACTCTGATACACACACACACACACACACACACACACACTCTGATACACACACACTCTCTGATACACACACACACTCTGATACACACACACACACTCTGTGACACACACACACTCTGATACACACACACACACACACACACACACACACACACACACACACACACACACACACACACACACACACAGCAGAGTATTTGTGTTTGAAAGTGCTTCCTGTTTTCTATTTTCATCAATATTTGATGGTCCCGGCTCCCCGACTCGTTCCTCCACAACATCCCAGCAGGCGTGTGAACAGTCGCTGAGCAGTAAATGAATAAAATGCGTTTTCATTGGCAGGTTTCCTCCGATCCGCCTCCTCTAATTGGTGGTGAGAATAAAGAACCGGTATGTAACCCGATCCCGGCGTATTATTATCGGACCTGGACAGCTCAAACTGCTAGTTAGCGCCCGGCCTCTGTGGTGCCACGTTCAGGCTAGCTCCATTGTGTGGACGCCCAATGACCACCCCACTCCCCACCACCCCACCCCACCCCACTCCCCCTTTAAAGGGACTCTATAGACGGTCTTACAATCTTCAGGTTGCTGTGGTCACCTGGAGCCGATGCCACCCAGCAGGAACCGCCCTTTCATCCTTTGTAGTAGGGAGCAGGAAGGGGGCAGGACTTTTATTTTCGCCATACAGCTGGTAGAGATGCTCCTTTCAACCCCCCCCCCCCCCCACCCCACCCCACCAGTTCAAGATTACACCCAGGACAACAGGACCAAGACACACCTTCAGGTCTTCATCCTCATCTTCATATTCATCATATTGATCTTCTTCATCATCATCTTCATCATCTTCTTCATCATCACTGTGTGGACTGTGCTGACAGGTCATCATTGTAAATGAGAATTGGTTCTCAATTGATTTTACCTGGTTAAATAAAGGTCATATATATCATCATCATCTTCATTTTCATCATCATCATCATCATCTTCATCATAGATTGCCATGACAATGGAGCTTATCTAACCTGAACAGTTTTAACTCACACATGATCTTCTTTTCAGTCCTTCCTTCTGCCTCTGTTTCTCTCATCCATCAGTGATGTCATCATCCATCAATGATGTCATCATCCATCAGTGATGTCATCGTTGGTTTGTGAACGTTATGAATCCTCCAGTTCAGATTCTGTCCGTCACCATCTTGCTAGTTCGGAGCGGTTTGGAGCAGGAAGTGACCATATTTGGACGAGCTGGGGGAGGAGACAGCGGTGGATCTGACCTATCTGATCGGAAACCTGACGATACTACGTCCCGCCCACCGATAGCTGTAACCTGACTGCACCACAGGCCTGTCAATCAAACAGACACGCCCCCAAAAACAGGTCTTCTTGAATCTTCTTTTCTAATGAATGAGGGATTATTTTCAGATGGACCTCCAGAAAACTAATAAGAAGGAGTGACTTTAGCTAACAACACCGAGATAACTGATGGACACATTTTATTCACTTTGGATTTGATGAGAGAAGTTGAATGGGAGTCTATGGAGCCGGAGGCTTTTTGGAGCCGACCTCTAGTGGCACTCGCTGGTATTGCAGCTGAAGACACTTCTGGATCAGAACCATTTTACAGACCTGAAGCTACGAACTCTTTTAGAAACAGACTGTGTTTCCCCTCCTACAGTTTCATTTACTTTCTTTTCAGTCTCCTCATTTCCTTCCCTCATTTTTTCTTTCCTTTCTTCATGTTTTTCTGCCTTCCCTCCTCCACCTCTTCCTCCTCCTCCTCCCTCCTCCGTAACAGCCAGTTAAAGATCTTTGACACTTGAAGCTCCTCAGTGAGGAGTTAACAAGCTGCCCCCCCTCCCCCGGTGTGAATGGATGAAGAGTGTGTTGAAGAGTGCTCCCTCTTCATCCCTCCACTGATCACTGGAGTGTGATGTCAGCAGGATGCCGCCCGCTCCGATTGTGTGCGACACTTTTTTTTATTGGATAAGTGGAGCGGCTTCCTTTGTGCCTTTGAGCCCGAGGTGGCCCGTCAGGCTCTTAATCACGGCCCTCCGAGGTGCGCTGCGTTCAGGGGGTGGCGGATAAAAGAGCGCCGCCTCATTCAGGCCGAGCTGTTGATCTACCAGCTCTTTGTCCCTCTCCTCTGCACCTCGGCCGAGCAAGGTAAACAAATGTCAAACAAAAGGCGGAGCTTAAGAGCCGAGCCGCCACCGGGAGGGAGGAGGCAAAATCCCGACCACCCCCCCCCCCCCCCCCCCCGAACTCTCCTCTGATCTAACTGTTCATCAACTGCTGAAGAACGTTCATGTTGTTTACATGTTTATTCACAAACAGTCACCATGGAAACATCCAGAGAGATGGGACGGTGCAGGAAATCGGAATGTCTGCAAACACTCAGCTCGTTTATACCTGCAGGTTTAACATCCCATAATATCCCTGTGATCCGTCGTCATTCACAAATGTGACGCTTGTTATCAACTCCATAAATCCACCAAGGGTTTCCCGTCCAGCTCTGAGCACGCTCACATAAAAGGGGGCGGGGTTTAAAGTGTTCTACGACTGGTGATGTCATGTTTCAGAGAGAACTGATTGGTCAGTAGGCGGAGCTTTTGAATCTGATATCTCGACATTAACCTGCTCTGCAGCATCAGTTATCATGGCGATGTATTCCGGTAAGAAGTGAATCAGCATCGTAGTCGTAGTTAAACCTGACGTTACCACAGTAACCACAAGCCTATGAACTTTATTATTTCTGTATTATTATTCTGTATTATTGTTTCTCAACCAGAGGTTCAGGGCCCAACATTAGGTCAGTTGATGGTCACACACGATCCTGTAACATTTTATTTGTTGACGTTTGATTTTTTTTTTTTTTAAATCATTTGACCCTTTGGCTTCATGGAGGGACCTCACATTGGGAACCCCAGATCTAAAGAGTTTCTGAGGATTTGTTCTTTGTTCACGTCTCTGAAGGATGACTGAATCCTCGCGTCAGGTTCAGAACTTTTATTTTGAAAGGACGCAGAGTTTCCATCAAACTTTCCCAGACGTCTAATTTCTTTCTCCTTATGAGTCTTTAAAACCACATCCCCCCTCCCCCCACCACCATTCCAACATGCCCCTAATCCCCCCTCTATACCCCCTCACCCCCCATTCTCCGGGGATCAGTCAGATTAGATGATGATGAGCCGTCTCTGTAGTCGTGTGACCAAACTGCAGCTTTACTCTTTTTTTTTGTTTCTCGGTTCACTGAAGGTCACAACACATTTTAATATTAATGATGTTTAATACTTCCTGCTTCTCCTCCAAAACTCTAAAAACATGTTTGAATTTTATTTAAAATGTGAAAACAAAAGTTTTAAAGTACAAAAACATTTGTTATAAATCTGAATATTTAGTTAAAGAAGAGATTTTATTTATGTCTGCTGGGTCTGACTCCAAATATTGGTTCCTTTATTCTGAATGGATATTGATCTATGAGATTTGATTATTGTTGTCACCGTTTAGAATAGAATAAAACAAAAGTTTTGTTTAAGAAGTGGAATGAAAGTTTTAAAGGAAGATTTGAAGAAGTTAAAGATGATCTGAACTAACATCCATTTAGTTTCCTGTGACGTCTGATGGAGGGTCATCTGACCTTCATGTGACCTTCATGTGACCTCACTGAGATGAAACAGTGAAGTTCACTTTGAACAGGTGAAACCAGGTGAACTGAGGACAGCGCGAACAGCAGAGGAAGAGTTCTGCTGAGGCGGCTGATTACAGAGTGGCTGCAGGTGAGGTGGGCGGGGCTTACAGGAGACAGACACAACCTCAGCACACATCAAATTTAGTTCTAAAAGAAACAGAAACGCTGTCAATCCTCTGCGAGTCAAACAGACGACGAGTTTCCTGTCCTCTAAATAAACTTCTGGCGTTTTAGTTGTTGGAATGATCCTTTAATCAACAGGTTGCATGTTATGATCATCTGTCTCTATTAGAGGAACATGTGGTGATAAATTCATGTGTTCATGTCTGATGTGTCTCGATGCTGCAGAGAAACGCTGATGAGCGATGAGCGTCTCGATCAATAGACCTAACCAGAAAATTATCACAACAAATGAACACACGCACACACAGCCATCTGCTGCTCACATTCATCAGCATGATGTCCGAGAGCGGTCGGAGGACCAGAGAAGTGGACGCAGCGATGAACTGTATTCACAGACGATGGTTTTCACAAGTGTTCCTGAGCCCATGCAGTGATTTCCACTCCAGAATAGTGTGTTTTTAATGCAGTGCTGCCTGAGGGCCCGAAGATCACCACCATCCAATATTGGTTTCCAGCCTTGTCCCTTGTGTTCAGAGATTTCTCCAGATTCTCTGAATCTTTTAATGATATTATGAACCGTAGACGATGAAATCCACTAATTATTTGTAGTTTTACGTTGAGGAACATTATTCTTAGATTGTTGAACTATTTTCCAACACAGTCTTTCAGAGTGGTGAACCTCTCCCCATCTTCACTGCTGAGACTCTGCCTCTCTGAAATCGTCTTTTATACCCAATCATGTTACTGATCTGTTGCCATGGTAACATAATTAGTTATGAGATGTTCCACCAGGTGTTCTTTTTTAGTGTTAACAACATTTCCAGTCTTTAGTTGATCCTGTCACAACTTTATTTAAATCAATAAATAATTTTTTTTTTCTCAGCTTCAACATTTGATATGTTGTCTATTTTCTATTAAATATGAGTTCATGGGATTTGTAAATCTTTTCTTTTTTTTTTTTTTTTTTTTTTTTTTTTTGCATTTTACACTGTCACTGTGTTACACTGTGTTTTACAGTTTTGAACCTGTTTATAATAAAGTTTTGAAACTGTAAATCCAGTTTTCTCGGACGCTCCCTTGTGACTCTGACGGCGTCTCAGATTTAGATATCGAGGAAGTTTTAAAAAGCTAGTTAAGGGCTATTCATCTTGGCTCAAAGGCGAGGCATTGAAGAAGCCAAAATGAGAATGTAAAGAGCGTCGCGGCGGGGTTTCATGGAGAAGCGAAACATCGATGGCATCTCCCGAGGCGCCCAAAAAGCCCCGCCCCCAGCTGGCTGCTCGCTAAGGCTTTCACTCCGGGACAAAAGCTATCTAATTGAGAACAAACTGTCAGTGAAAGAGACGAGACCGTGACCGGAGAGGGGGCCGCTCCGGGCCGACGGCCAGCACCGGGGGCCCCGGAGCGGGCCGGGCCCCCGGCCTCGGTCCATCACCGGCCCCTCTGGCCTCCTCAGAGCTGTTGTGACTGACACAAGAGGCCACGGAGGATAACACGCGCAGCGGGCCGACACAAAGGCTTTCAGAGGAGACACAGTCCCAACTCAGCCGACTGTCAAGAGAAGAGACCAAGAGGAGGAGAAGGGGAGGAGGAGGGAAGGAGGGGGAGAGGAGGGGGAGGCTGAAGGGAGAGAGACAGATAGGTGTGAGGCCGGGGGAGAGGGGGTAGGGAGGAAGCGGGTCTGAGGACAGTCTGAAGCACAGCCACTCTTCAGTTTTCAGTTTTTTTCAGCAAACAGAACCGAGTCCGAAAGTTTCTGAGATCAGATTCTCAATAAAATGATTGTGTTTTCAAATCGCTGTGAACCTGTTGTCTTGTTGGAGAACCTTGTTGCCATGGCACCAAAGTTCAAGTGGTTTACAGTGAATGTTTTAACCTGCATTTGTGGACGCAGCGATGAACTGTGTTCACAGACGATGGTTTTCACAAGTGTTCCTGAGCCCATGCAGTGATTTCCACTCCAGAATAGTGTGTTTTTAATGCAGTGCTGCCTGAGGGCCCGAAGATCACCACCATCCAATATTGGTTTCCAGCCTTGTCCCTTGTGTTCAGAGATTTCTCCAGATTCTCTGAATCTTTTAATGATATTATGATGAAATCCTTCCAGTTCCTTTGTGTCTCCACAGAACATCGTTTACTTCAAACAGACACTTCAGTCTCTTCAACAGGTGAACTTCCTGTTAAACTCCTGTTTACCTGCAGATCTCTGACAGCCCACTGCCTCTCTGTCTCCATATTTCTCTGTCTCTGTTTCTGTCTCTCTGTCTCCATGTCTCTCTGTCACTCTGTCTCCATGTTTCTGTGTCTCTGTCTCTGTCTCCATGTCTCCATATTTCTCTGTCTCCATATTTCTCTGTCTCCATGTTACTCTGTCTCTCTGTCTCCGTCTCTCCGTCTCTCTGTTTCCATGTCTCCATGTCTCCATGTATCTCTGTCTCCCTGTCTCCATGTTTCTGTGTCTCTGTCTCTGTCTCCATATTTCTCTGTCTCCTTGTTTCTCTGTCACTCTGTCTCTCTGTCTCTTTGTCTCCATATCTCTCTGTCTCTTTGTCTCTCTGTCTCTCTGTCTCTGTCTCTGAAGGATGTCCTCTCGTGCTGCATGTCCAGAGATGAAAGCATCTCCACCAGAGCTGAATGGTCATTGTGAGGTTACAAAGGAACACAGGAGTCCTCGTCTCAATGGTTCCCTTCAGAGCTCAGACAAAGACGAGCATTACTCCAGTCTGAAGAAGTCCTCAGGACCGGTTCTGTTCAGGACGCCATCAATCACCTCATCAGCAGTGGCCTCATTTACATGTTCGCATCCATCTTCCCAACCTGCAGAGTTCAGATCCGCCTGCACCTGAACGCCTCCTCCGGTCCACTCTGACGGTCCCGTAGAACCTCCTCCGGTCATCACAAAAACTGTGAACCTGGAAGAATGATGAATCTGAAGTTTGACGGAGTTCGATTCCGGTCCAAACCTGTAGAGACTCAGCTGTTCGAGGCGGGTCGGATCAGAGAGGGAGGTCGTCAGTCTGACGGATCAGAAATTGATCGATTCGGTAAATAGGACGTGACATGAAGGCAGCAACAGAGAGAGAGCTGCTTTACACTGGATCCGTCCAGAACCTCGGCTTTAGTCCACAGAGTTCAAAGGTCATCCTGCTGAAACTGACTGACGGGGCAGAAAGGAGGAAACAGAGGACTCTGCTTCTGGTTATTGTCGTCCAATCACATGACTTCTTCATCGTCATGTAGCCTACAGCCACGCATCCTGAGGTTCTCGATGTTTCCAGTGTCTGTAAATGTTCTGATGGCACAGCACCACCTCTGGTCACTTTCTGTCGGCGACTAAATCCGTCAACAACGTCACCTGCAGCTGGACACAGTGAGACCTTCTTCTCACTTCCTGTTTCTCTCACATAAAGAGCTGATGGAGGCGGCATTCTGACATTCTGACATTGTAACATTGTGACGCTCTGACGTTTTAACATTGTAACTTTTTGATGTTCTGATGCTGTAACGTTCTAACATTGTAACATTGTAACGTAACATTGTAACGTTCTAACTTTTTAACGTTGTTCTGACATTGTAACATAACATTTTAACTTTCTAACATTGTAAGGTTGTAACATTCTAATGTTCTAACATTGTAACATTCTGACGTTGTAACGTTGTAACATTCTGACATTGTAATGTAACATTCTGACATTGTAACATTCTGACGTTGTAACGTTCTGACATTGTAACATTCTGACATTGTAACATTGTGACGTTGTAACGTTGTGACGTAACATTGTGACTTTGTAACGTAACATTCTGACGTAATGTTCTGACGTTGTGACGTTGTAATGTTGTAACGTTGCAAAGTTCTAACGTTCTAACTTTTTAACGTTGTTCTGACGTTGTAACGTTTTACATTTTAATGTTCTAACATTGTAAGGTTGTAACATTCTAACATTGTAACATTCTGACGTTGTAACGTAATGTTGTAACGTTCTGACATTGTAACATTCTGACATTGTAACATTGTAACGTTCTGACGTAACATTGTGACGTTGTAACGTTGTTACATTCTGATGTAACATTCTAACGTAACGTTCCAACATTGTAACGTTGTGACGTTGTAACGTTGTAACGTTGTGACATTGTAACATTGTAACATTCTGATGTAACGTTGTGACATTGTAACGTTGTAACGTAACATTCTGACATAATGTGACGTTGTAACTTTGTAACGTCGTGACGTTGTAATGTCGTAACATTCTGACGTTGTAATGTAACATTCTGACCTTGTGACGTAACATTGTAATTTTTTTAACATTCTGACATTGTAACGTTGTAACTTTTTAATGTTCTGACGTTGTAACGTTCTGATGTTGTAACGTTGTGACGTTGTAACGTGATGTAACATTCTGACGTTGTGACGTTGTAACATTGTAACGTTGTAACTTTTTAACGTTCTGATGTTGTAACGTTCTTACGTTGTAACTTTTTAACGTTATAACGTTGTGACGTTCTCATGTGAAGCGTCACTTGGTGACCAGCTGCAGAGATTTAACTGGACCAGTCGCATATGCTGAAACAGTTTCTGAGCGGTGAAACAGTTTATTCACTTCTGATGAGTTTTTACTGAACGGAGATCATTAACCAACCGGAAATAGGCTGTGGTCACCTTCTGCAGGGAGGTTAGGAAGAGGACGGAGGAGGACAGAGGAGGAAGGAGGAGGACGGAGGAGGACACAGGAGGAAGGAGGAGGACACAGGAGGACGGAGGAGGATGGAGGATGACGGAGGATGACAGAGGAGGACGGAGGAGGACAGAGGAGGACGGAGGAGGATGGAGGAGGACAGAGGAGGATGGAGCAGGGTGGAGGATGACGGAGGAGGACGGAGCAGTGATTATTCCTCCCACTCTGTCCTCCCATCTGTCCTGTTTCTGCCTCTTTCAGAGACTGACAGAATGCTGCAGACACAAACACTGAGCTGGTGGGGGGGCCACACACACACACACACACACACTCGGCCCCCCGGTTGTGTCCCTGCACACCAAAGCACTCTTCTATAGCTTTTTGATTGGTTTCAATCCCCACACACTGACAGGGGGAGGAGTGTGTGTGTGTGTGTGTGTGTGTGTGTGTGTGTGTGTGTGTGTGTGGTACAGAGGTGATTTTTCAGAAAGTAAAAACGGGGACAGATGGGTCTGATTGTTGGACTCTACGCAAATTAAGGAGCGAGACATCTGCAGAGAGACGAGGGATGAGCGAGGCAATTAGGACCAGAGAGAGAGAGTCAACACACACACACACACACACACACACACACACACACACACACACACACACACACACACACACACACACACACCGTCATGTTTCATAGAACCAGAACCAACCTAAACCGACTTTAAACCAACTTTCACTTTGTTTACGACTTCCTTTAGTCCCCAGAAGGGAGGTGAACCCTCCCACCAGTAACACACACACACACACACACACACACACACACACACACACACACACACACACACACACACACACACTCTGTATATGACCCATATTAACAAGTGTGTGTGAGATTCAGTCAGGGTCACATTACAATGGAGACAGTGTGTGTGTGTGTGTGTGTGTGTGTGTGTGTGTGTGTGTGTGTGTGTGTGTGTGTGTGAGTTTTCTGCCACAGCAACAGGATCCGTGCTGTCTGATTGGCTGAAATACGTCCCTGAGCTGCAGGTTACTTTCTGACCTCAGAAAAAACAGCTAACGATGCTAACAAACAGCTAACTATGCTAACAAACAGCTAACGATGCTAACACCCCTCAGAAGGTCCCAGTGGAACTCGATGTTGACAGTCTGACTCTGGGGGACGAATTCAAATAAAACTTATCTCATCCAATCAGATCATTTAAACAGTCACAGGCTCCTCCACCTGCAGGAAGCAGCCAGTCAGAGCAGAGACAGGAAGTCAGGTGTTTCACTTCCTCTTCGGAATCATTCAGTCTGACAGGTTCGTTTCAGGCGTTGACTTTCTGACCTCCGACGGTTCTTTATTGATTTCTTTGGCTCTCATGTCTCAGGTTTAACTGGAGTTCAAGGAAATGATGACAAAACTACCAAAATAAGAATCTGAAAGTAAAACAGCGAAGCTGTAAATCTGAGCTGGAGAAGAAGAAGGAGGAGGAGGAGTGATGGAGCAGCAGCTCAGCCCTCTGTAGGGGTCAGAGGTCGCGGTATAGACGGGCAGTGTGCTGGATTTAATGTGAGCTTCTTTTCCTTTTTGTCTCTGCACGTTCTGTTTTGTTCCTCTGAGAGACCTCACGTGACAAACAGGTCATCAGGAGGATTATAGAGGAGGAGGAGGAGGAGGAGAAATAGGACGAGGAAGAGGAGGAGGAGGGGGAGGGGGAGGGGGAGGAGGAGAAAGATGATTATTAATCAACCATCACTGACCTGTTTGATGTTTCATCATCATGTGATCTGGTTTATTTGAACCCTTTAAACTTTAGACTGCTCAGTTAAACTCTCTGCAGGGCTGAGGATGATGAAGATGATGAAGATGATGATGAAGACGATGAAGATGATGAAGATGATGAGGATCAGTCCTCAGCTTAATTTAATGAATCCATCGAGGAACCTTTGACCCTTGAAGAGGAGCTTTAACCGTCTGCTGCTGATGGAGGTCTGCAGACAGGGAGCAGGGCCCAGCAGGCCCATAGGACCACTCTGAACCCACCGGGTTCTGGTGGTTCCACAGAACCTCAGAACCTCCGAGAAAACTCTGCATCAGTTGTTTCTATTTACGGATTAACGTTAAAATCATTTCATCAAAGTTCTCACGGAACATTTGTATTGTGTTTTTAAAGCACATCATCCTGAAGTAAAAACACGCCGGGAACCTTGAAATCAAAAGATAAACTGCTGCAGAACACATTTCATCCTCTCAACCTGCAGGAACCTGAACGTAGAACCTGCTGTGGAACATCTGAACTGATGAACCTGCGACGCAGCCGAGTGTTGAATTGAAGCAGCTTCAGTTTCAGTTTTGGCTGCAGTCTGACGCCTCGGGATGTTTCAGAGCTCAGTAGACTGGAACACACACACACACACACACACACACACACACACACACACACACACACACAGAGATCCGTATCTCCATACTTATGAGCTTTCTATTGACCACATTCACTCCTGAATTAATGTGTGTGTGTGTGTGTGTGTGTGTGTGTGTGTGTGTGTGTGTGTGTGTGTGTGTGTGTGTGTGTGTGTGTGTGTGTGTGAACATAATCCTCTAAGCTCTTGTTGGATCTTGTTGTCGCTGCTGTCAGACAGAAAGAGAATCTGAGTGTTCGATGTGAACGAAACAGGAAGATAAAAATAAAGTTAAAAGTTGATGTAACGGTTTCAGGTCCAAACTTTATTTTCATTTTCTGAACTGTGACTCAAAGTGCAGAATTAAAGAGTTTTAATAGAACTTCCTGTGAGCTGCAGTGGGCTCATGGAGGAACGGTTGAACTGAGTTTGGTTCCTCTGGAATAACTTGGAGTTGTGATTCTGTTTCATAAATAAACTGAACTGAGTCTCTGGATCCTCCAGTCGTGTTTGGAATGAATCAGATTAATGTTCCTTCTTTTAGCTCTGGTTTGGTCTGAGACCTGAATCTGGATCAAGACTCTGACCTGATATAAAACCAGCAGCAGGTTTTCAGACTGTGAAGAACTCTGGTGGTTCTGGTCTTGGACTTCTGTTTAAGTTTAACTCGACTGAGGTGATGAGATTGAGCACCTGTTCACACCTCGTCCAGCTGTATGTGTGGGAGGGTGAGGGGAGGGTGCCGGGAGGAGGGGGGGGTTGAATATGTGTGGCTGTGTGTGTGTGTGGGGGGGGGGGGGGGTTGTGTGTGTGTGTGTGTGTGTGTGTGTGTCTGTGTGTGTGTGTGTGGGGGGGGTGTCCCCTCGGGGTATTTAGTCACTTAGGACAGGGACATGTGGACGATCAGTTTGCAGCTCCGGATGAGAAGGTCAGAGTTCAGGACGTCTTCAGGACTTCATCCTCTTTAATTCACTTCTCTCTGCTTCAGTGAGCTGCAGGACACCGATGTCCCCAATGTCCTCCTGCTGTCTCAGTATGTACGGAAGATAGGGAGGACACAGAGAGGACAGACAGAGGACACAGAGAACACAGAGGAGAACGTCCCATCAGAAATAGAACCTGCGTTCAGTCCGGTTTTTATTGTTTTATTTATTTTCTTTGGACTTCTCTGTGGTTCTGGTTTGTCCCCCTGTGGACATGATGGAGGAACAAACACGAAGCTCTGCTTCCACCTGCTGGTCACTCAGAGCATCACACCGCCAGTAGAAAGTGTCTGAATGTGTCATTATTATTTATCACAGCGCCCCCTGGTGGTTGAAATGTAGCCTTTAATTGTGGGGCAAATGTTCTCATCGGGTTCTGTCATGTTCCATCATCATATGACCTTTGACCTCGTCACTGTTCAGTCCTCAGAACAGATTTTATGATGGAATAATAATTATAAAATAATAATAATTGGAGCTCAGGCTTAAAAGCAATAGCTGGAATAGAAAGGGTTAAGGCGCTCTTGTTTGATTGACACCATGATGGGCCAATGGGATGATCTGTTGTGGCGCAACCTGGCCAGTAGGTGGGTCTCCATAATATGTCGAGATAAGTCTGCTAGCATCTAGGCTAACGTATACAATGTTATATGCCATAGACGGATGCTAATAGTGTTAGCATGTGGTGTGAGGGAAACGTGGCAAAACTGCGTTCTGTGCTCCTGACCGACGGATGTGAGCGTTAAAGGTCACGTGCTTTTATTATGAACACATCTACTTCTATAGAGGAGAAAACATATTTAGTTTATTTGTTTATTTCATTAGTTTTAATAACTTTTGGAGTTTCACTGCTGAAATGACTTCTCTGTGTGGAAAATATATTTTATGGTTGGTGAATGTCGCCTTAAACTGTAAATCAAAGACATTTCTGGTTGTGAAGACCAATAACTTTAAAGTTAAGAGTATTTTAATGAATTCAGGACTGAATTTGATCAGAAAGAATATTCTGTTGTCCATCAGTTGTTGTACAATAAATGTAATGTAATCAGAGATGATCGACTGAGATTTGAACCAGCGGTTATTTTATCTGTGTCTGATGTTCCCTGTGTGGACGGAACCGGTCCTGAACATGTGACCCGTCTGTAGGTTCTTGGTCGGACGAACAAAAACACGAATGCTCATCGATGCATCTGCTGTCTGACTTTACTCATTTTATTATTCTAGTTTGTTATTTTTGGTGTAATTTTGTGATTTGTTATTGTTACTGATCTTTAAACCTAACCAGGGTTACGTAATGACTATAATATAATGATAATAATTATAATAACACAAATTATGAAGATAATAGGAATAAAAAAAGAAACAGTCATTCATGAAAATTCCAGAAATCTCCACAATTCAAAGATTTCAGAATGAACAACAACGTTACAGCTTCACAACCTCCAGTCGAGGAGGACCAGCGCGACAGCGAGGGATGGATGGAGATCAAGTCTCAGACGGACAGCACAGGTACACTGAGGAAGCAGGTGATAAGACGGACCAGGACCAGAACCCGAAACCCGGATACACCAGTTCAGAGAAGGAGGTTCTGAAGGTGTGCAGGTGGATCAAAGAGTCCGAAGAGACCCGGTAGAAAGAAAGAGAACCGGCAGGACAGTCCACATATACTCCTACTCTGCTAGAGGAGGAAGAGGAGGAGGAGGGGATGGCGGAAGAGATTGAGGAGGAGGAGATTGAGGAGGAGGAGGGGATGGAGGTTCCTCTCTTGTCGTGCCACACAGAGAATCCTCCCTCGCAGCAGTAGAGGCTCCAGGACTGATCGTTCCCTCCGAACCAGCAGTCGTTGCTTTCTGCTCTCCGTCTGATTGATCGGTAGCTGACTGACACGTGGACTCCGCCCCTCCACTCCACCTCCCAGTAACAGCGCCCGGTCAGAGCAGGTCCACACAGCAGCTGGCGGTCCCGATCAAAGCGATCGGGGTGGTCCGGGTACGATCGATCCTCCTCCTCACACGTCATCACCTTCCTGTTGCTGTGGGACAGCCGGAGGTTTCTGTTCACCGTGTCGGCGTCCGGCGTCAGTTCCCGGAAATCTGACAATAAATAAAATAATAAAACACAACATCCGTCAGCTGTTCATCTGATGACATCATCGATCTGAATCAGTGATGGTTCAACGTGTGCCGCTTTATTTTCATGAAACTTACACTTCCTCAGACCAGGACTCAACCATTGGACCCCACCAGGCTCCGCCCTGAAAGGTGGTGGTAGCAGCACAATCTCAATCAGACAAGGACATGACATCACTCTCATCCACACACTCTCTACGAATACGCTGGTACGAGGGTCGATCAGTTGGGTCGAAGTGTTCCTGAACGCAGCACGGTGACGCACACGGAGCACAATCAATGGAAATGACTGCATGGGCTCAGGAACACTTTCTGTTCCCTAAAATCTGATGTTTCTCTGCTCCAGTTTCAGGTCCATGATGACATCACTAATGTTCACGTACCAGGGGTCACGTTAACGCTCTGAATACGTCCTCATGAAGGTCATTGATCCTCTGTGGGCATCACCGTGCTGCGTTCAGGAACAACAACAGGAAACTTCCAGTTTTTGGCTCACGGCCACTCATTATTTTCACTTCTTATTCTCGCCTCTCCACACCTGAGAGTCTCTAGTCGACAGCGAGGATCCTCCAGACCAGCAGACAGCACCTTCACCGCTGCGTCTCCTGGATGGTTGTAGCTCAGGTCCAGCTCTCTCAGACTGGACGGGTTGGAGCTCAGCGCCGAGGCCAGAGACGCACAACCTTCCTCCGAGATCAGACAACCTGACAGCCTGCAGACACACAACACAACACACGTCACATGATCTGAGGCTGCTGCAGGACCGGGAACACCGTGTGTTCACTTCAGTAATCGTTAAATGAATCCTGACCTGAGAGTCTCCAGTCGACAGTTCGAACTCTCCAGTCCAGCAGACAGCAGCTTCACTCCTGAGTCCTGCAGGTTGTTGTTGCTCAGGTCCAGATGTGTCAGACAGGAGGACGGGCAGCGGAGGACGGAGGACAGAGCTGCACAGCTTCTCTCTGACAGGCGACATACACTCAGTCTGAAGACAACAAAGAACACAAAGACAAAGATGAGGTCGTCATTACTGGAACAAACCTCCTCAACTCGTCCCTGTTCCCTTTCCCTCACCACCTGTGAACAATCCTGTGCAGAGGGCAGACCTACCAGGAGTGGTAATGGTGTATTTGGATGGACTCTGCCAGCCAAAGTAGCTGGTGGATGAAAAAGGAAACTGGCCTGTTATTTTTTCTGGACACAAATATCAGTTCTGTGAGCAGCTCAAAATACCTGAAACGATAAGCAGCCCTGAGGCCACCTCCCCCGGACTAGAGAGACCAAGACAGTTGGATCCGGGAGGGGAGTTTGCAGGTGAGCGTGTGGCAGCCGGGCCTTTGCCCATGGTCAGACTCAGCCCAAAGAAATAACACAAAGCTGCCACCCTGTAGACCCACCATCCAAAGGAAGAACCGTTGGTGGGCTGCACCACCGGCCGGGTGGCAGACCAGGCCGGAGCCAAACTCCAGCAACAAAGACATGAAATGTCGTATCGCTGGTGGGGAAATAGCCAAAACTGGTGCGGGAGTTGGAGCGTCAGCTAGATATAGTTGTACTCACCTCCACGCACAGCACTGGTTCTGGCCCCGAGCTTCTAGAGATGGGCTGGACTTTGTCCTCTTCTGGAGTTGTCCAGGTTGAGAGGTACCGGGCAGAGGTGGGGAAACTAACGAGCCCCCGGCTGAACACCGAATAATGAACAGGTCGCCTCCATGCACCTGCAAGTCTCGGTGCTGATGCACCAAATGGCGGGTCAGAGTGTCGGGCCTGGAAAGGGCTTCACCTATAGTTCTGGTGGTTGGTGATGACGGATGACCCTGGTGGAGGCCAACACCCTCTGGAAACGCATCCCAACTTAATGCTTGTCCCTGCAGGTGGTGGTCCCATGTCCTCTGAACCGGGCCACATGGGCAAAGGCCCAGCCACCAAACGCTTGCAGGAGAGCTCCCCTCCGAGATCTTGCTCAGGACGGTGCCCCAAATTTCCAAGATCCAAGGGAGTAACGCAGCCTTGAAGATCACCTTCCATCCGAATCAGTCTCAGTCTGGCCTCTCCTGTGGGACCAGTTTGTTTTGGGAGAGTGCACCAGGGACCAAGACCCCAAAAACACAGATCCCAGCCTCACTAACCCTTCACCCAGATCAAGGGGGCGATTCATTGCGTAGCTCGTCACACTATGCAAGTTGAATTTCATGTGAAATTAGAATTAAAAGACACGAGAGGCTTTTTGAACTGACAGTTTCAAAAAATATTAAATTGATAAGAATGAAAGACAAAGTCATGCTAATATAATTAGCAATAACAACAGTACTGTAGTTTCAATAAAGTATTTCAGAGTTTTGCTGGAAAGTTGGGATTTGCTTTCCATTCCCCAAATGTGCTCCAGTCTGACCTCAGAGTCTCCAGTCGGCAGTTCGAACTCTCCAGTCCAGCAGACAGCAGCTTCACTCCTGAGTCCTGCAGGTGGTTGTTGCTCAGGTCCAGATCCTTCAGACGGGAGGACGGGCAGCGGAAGACAGAGGACAGAACCACACAGCTTCTCTCTGAGAGAAAACAGCCACTTAGCCTGAATAAATGAAAAACAAACAAAAAGACATAACTCTTGTATTCAAAGAAAACAACACTCGATCTGGAGGCCTGGTCTTTAGTGAACTCTCGCAAATAAACCACATGATTATCAAAGAAATGAACTAGATTGTCGGCGTAAGGCAGAAATCATGTCTGAGATAACGTCAGAAGCTTAAAAACATGCAGCTTTCTACATGATGGAATTTGAAGAAATATTTAGAAGTAATGCACAAAACAATGTCCATAAAACTTGACCGATTTTTGGAGATTTGGCAGTTTGAGGCGAGACAAAGTCACATCGATATGATGAGCAACCAAAATATTCAGACACACTTGTTTTTGCGTGATCGTCCTGCTTTCTAGTCTTCAGGTCCGTCTGAGTTTACTGCTTCCTGTTTGATTTTGAAATGACTTTGTGGTGGCGGGGTGTGGTTAGCTCAGCTTCAGGGGTAGAGAGTGGGAGGAGTGGTTCAGGGAACGGTGCCGGGCAGGTGTAATGAGCACAGCTGAGCCGAATACGAATTGATGAGCACGGCTGAGCTGGATGTGAACTGATGAGCTCCCCCCTGTAAAGGGAGCAGGGAGAAGGAGGAAAGGAGGAGCGGTTGCACGAGGACATTGGTGTATGGACCGGGCAAATAAAGGCATTTTACACCTGAACGTACGACTGAGCGTGTCATCTGTGTCCAGGAGAGACCCCGGTAGCACCAACCTTGCTACAGACTTGTTTAACTTCCTGTCCTTTGTATGACTGTTGGCCCCGCCCCCTGATTAGTTTCACCTGTCCCTCATTGTCTTTCCCTCCCTGCTGTATTTAGTCTGCATGCTCTTCTTCTCTTTTTGTCTTAGTTTCCTGTCCATTACGGTGTCTTTGAAAACCCATAGAACAGAAACCACCTGAACTGTGACGCCATGGCAACAGGGTCCTCCAACACGACAACACACCGCTGTGAGCAACGAAAAGGAGCACATTTCTCACCCCACTGTGACCGGGTGTCATGGAAACAAGATCCAACCACACAGTGAAGAATTTTAAGGGTCTCTGTTGACGATTTCCAGAGTTTGACCCAAAATCGGATGTTTCTCTGCTCCAGTTTCAGGTCCACGTGTGACATCACAGATGTCTCGTACCAGTGGTCGCAGTAACGTACCCGTAGTCACAGTAATGTACCAGTGGTCGCAGTAACGTACCCACAGTCACGGTAACGTACCAGTGGTCGCAGTAACGTACCCGTAGTCACAGTAACATACCAGTGGTCACAGTAACGTACCCGTAGTCACAGTAACGTACCCGTAGTCACAGTAACGTACCAGTGGTCACAGTAACGTACCCGTAGTTACAGTAACATAGCAGTGGTCGCAGTAACGTACCCGTAGTCACGGTAACATACCAGTGGTCGCAGTAATGTACCCATAGTCACAGTAACGTACCAGTGGTCGCAGTAACGTACCCGTAGTCACGATAATGTGATGATGTTGATCCAGGTTGTTGCTTCCTGCTGCATCACGACGCTGCCGTACATTCACGCGCAACAGGAACAGTCCCTGAACTTTTCGATGGCCCATCGTATTGACAGTTTTAACAATAATGTGTTCAGTTGTTCCAACCTTAGAGACAGTTGTTCCAATACAAATACTTCTGTTGAAAACCTGAATTTGGCACAGAAATCTTTATTTAGTTTTCCGCTGACTAAAACCTGACTGAACTCATCTGACCTGAGAGTCTCCAGTCGGCAGTTCGAACTCTCCAGTCCAGCAGACAGCAGCTTCACTCCTGATTCCTGCAGGTGGTTGTTGCTCAGGTCCAGATCCTTCAGACGGGAGGACGGGCAGCGGAGGACGGAGGACAGAGCTTCAACACTTCGCTCTGAGAGGCAACAGAAACTCAGCCTGAAGAGACAAGATGGAAAAGCACAGCATTTATTTGTCTTTCCTATTTGAAAGATAAAAATGTTTCTTAAGAACATTAAGTGTCTGTACATACAGAGCTTTGTTGGAGGCTTTGACCACTGGCAGCAGCCTCAGGAGAGCCTCCTCTGAAGCAGAGTATTTCTTCAGGTCGAACACGTCCAGATGTTCTTCTGATGACAGTAAGATGAAGACCAGAGCTGACCACTGAGCAGGAGACAATTCATCTGTGGCGAGACGTCCTGATCTCAGGGACTGTTGGATCTCCGTCACCAGAGAATGATCTTTCACTTCATTCAGACAGTGGAACAGATTGATGCTTCTCTCTGCAGACAGATTCTCACTGATCTTCTCCTTTATGTACTGGACTGTTTCCTGATTGGTCTGTGAACTACTTCCTGTCTGTGTCAGCAGGCCTCGTAGGAGAGTCTGATTGGTCTCCAGGGACAGACCCAGGAGGAAGCGGAGGAACAGGTCCAGGTGTCCATTTGGACTCTTCAAAGCTTCGTCCACAGCCCTCTGGTGAAGATGCTTTAGATGTCGTTTGTCTTTAAATAATTTGGACCATCTCATTATCGCTTGTTCCTTTTCCAGCAGGTTGACATCAGAGTTGATGAAGGTCAGATGGACGTGAAGAGCAGCCAGAAACTCCTGAACGCTCAGATGGACGAAGCAGAACACTTTGTCCTGGGACACCCCGCTCTTCTCTTTAAAGCTCTGGGTGAACACTCCTGAGTACACTGAGGCTGCTCTGATATTGATGCCACACTCTGTCAGGTCGGATTCATAGAAGATCAGGTTTCCTTTCTGCAGCTGCTCGAACGCCAGTTTTCCCAGAGACTCGATCATCTTCCTGCTGTCTGGACTCCAGTGTGGATCTGTCTCAGCTCCTCCGTCATATTTGACCTGCTTCACTTTGGTCTGAACCACCAGGAAGTGGATGAACATCTCAGTCAGGGTCTTGGGCAGCTCTCCTCCGTCTGTGCTCTTCAACACGTCCTCCAGAACCGTAGCAGTGATCCAGCAGAAGACCGGGATGTGGCACATGATGTGGAGGCTTCTGGATGTCTTGATGTGGGAGATGATGCTGCTGGCCTGCTTCTTATCTCTGAACCTCCTCCTGAAGTACTCCTCCTTCTGCCAGTCAGTGAATCCTCTGATCTCTGTCACCATGCTGACACACTCGGCAGGGATCTGATTGGCCGCTGCAGGTCGTGTGGTTATCCAGAGGCGAGCGGAGGGAAGCAGTTTCCCCCTGATGAGGTTGGTCAGCAGCACATCCACTGAGGTGGACTCTGTAACTTCAGTCAGGATCTCATTGTTGTGGAAGTCCAGAGGAAGTCGACACTCATCCAGACCGTCAAAGATGAACACAACCTGGAAGTGTTCAAAGATGCAGATTCCTGCTGCTTCGGTTTCAGTGAAGAAGAGATGAACCAGTTCCACCAAACTGAACTTTCTGTCTTTCAGCACATTCAGCTCTCTGAACGTGAATGGAAACATGAACTGGATGTCCCGGTTGGTTTTATCTTCAGCCCAGTCCAGAGTGAACTTCTGTGTCAACATTGTCTTCCCGATGCCAGCCACTCCCTTCGTCAGCACTGTTCTGATTGGTTCATCTCTTCCAGGTGAGTCTTTGAAGATGTCTTCTTGTCTGATGGTTGTTTCTGGTCTGTCTGGTTTCCTGGATGTTGTTTTAATCTGTCTGATCTCGTGTCCTTTGTTGACCTCTGCCATCGCTCCCTCGGTGATGTTCAGCTCGGTGTGCATCTCGTTCAGACGAGTTCGTTTTCCTGCTTTAGAAATCCCCTCAAACACAAACTGGAACTTCTTCTTTAGATCAGACTTGAGTTTACATCGACAAACTGCAGCGTGACTTTCTGAATGAACACACATTCAATAAGATCAGTAAATAAATTACACAGTAAATATTCCAACATTTCTTTCTACTAAGGTAAATACAACATTAGTAGATAGATAGATAGATAGATAGATAGATAGATAGATAGATAGATAGATAGATAGATAGTTACTTTATTAATCCCACAAGGGGAAAAATATTTTGCAACAGCAGCATTATAGACAGGTAAAGAAATACAAATAACAGAGTAAAAAATATTAAATATGAAAATGCACAATACATACAATAAAATAGAATAATATTAAACTAACTAAACAATAGTGCAAAGATTTAAGCAGCAAACATACAACCAACGGTATTATTGTTCGGTGATGATGTCAGGATTCCTGTTTGCTCCTCTGTTTTGTCCCCAATCACCTCTTCTCATGTTTTCTGTCTTTCCCCGGTCTGGTTGTTATTGTGTCCCCATGTGTTCTGTGTCCTCCTCTCCCCGCCTCCTGTCACCTCCCATGGCCACACCCCTCACCGGTCTCAGCAACTGCCACCACTCTCCCCAATCACATCACATTACATTACATTTCATTTCATTTATCTGACGCTTTTATCCAAAGCGACTTACAATAAGTTCATTTCAACCATGAGGGTTCAAACCAGAACAACAAGAATCAAGAAAATATAATTTCTTCCAGAAAGCCAAACTACAAAGTTCTATCAGTAAGTTCCAATTTAAGATACTAAAGTTCTACTATTCAAGGTAAAGTCTAAAGAGGTGTGTTTTTAGTTTGTGGTGGAAGATGTTCAGAGTTTCTGCTGTCCTGATGTTGGTGGGGAGCTCATTCCACCATTTAGGAGCCAGGACAGCAAACAGTCGTGGTTTTGTAGAGTGTTTAGCTCAGTGAGGAGCAACAAGCTGATTGGTAGAAGCAGAGCGGAGGGAGGGGCTGGGATGTAGGGTTGGACCATGTCCTGCAGGTGGCTGATTCCACTGATCACCTCACCAGACTATATCTGCCCTGCCCCTGCAGTCATCGGGTGTCGGTCCATACTGAGAGTTCCTGCTAGTTACTGCAAGTTACTGCAAGTTACTGCAAGTTACTGTCAGGTTCTGTCTAGTTTCGACCAGATGCTGCCTGTTACTGCCAGTCTCCCACCATCTGTCGCCAGTGAGTCTGACCGTTCGTCCGTCTGTCCGTCCATCCGTCCGTCCGTCCGTCCCCGGTCCTGTTCCAGTTCCTGCTCCAGCTCCAGTACCGGTACCTGTTCAGTGCTACCAGTCAGCACTCAGTGCTAACAGTCCGTGCTAACAGCCGGCGCTACCAGCCAGCACTACCGGACAATGCTCCTGCCAGCTGTCCTACCAGCTGTCCATCCAGCAGTCCTGCCAGCTTCGCCCCCCCAGTGAGAGTCGGTTGAGTTGCCCTCCCGACTCGGGAGGAATACCTGTTCTTGCTAACAGCAAGCCAGCACTACCAGCCAGAGCTACCAGCCAGCGCTATCAGCCAGTGCTACCGGCCAACGCTCCTGCCAGCTGTCCCGCCAGCTGTCCTACCAGCTGTCTGTCCAGCGGTCCTGCCAGCTTCGCCTCTCCAACATCTCACTGCACACATTGAAGGATCAAAGTTTCCTCAAGATAAAGAGTCGACTCATCCCCTTCTTGTAGACAGCGTTGATGTTGGTCTTCCAGTTCAGTCTGTTGTCATGGAGACACCAGGTACTTGTACTCCTCAACCATGTCCACCTCCTCTCCCAGAACTCTCAGCGGTTGTGGAGCCGTCATCTTCCTCCTGAAGTCGACCACCATCTCTCTGGTCTTGGCCACGTTCAGAAGGAGGTGATTTCTACCAGCCCACTCCACAAAGTCCTCCACTACTGCCCTGTACTCCTCCTCCCGTCCATCCCTTATACACCGACCACTGACTCCTCCTCCCGTCCATCCCTTATACACCGACCACTGACTCCTCCTCCCGTCCATCCCTTATACACCGACCACTGACTCCTCCTCCCGTCCATCCCTTATACACCGACCACTGACTCCTCTTGCCGTCCATCCCTTATACACCGTCCACTGACTCCTCCTCCCGTCCATCCCTTATACACCGACCACTGACTCCTCCTCCCGTCCATCCCTTATACACCGTCCACTGCAGAGTCATCAGAGAACTTCTGCAGATGTCTTGACTCTGAGTTGTACTGGAAGTCAGTGGTGTATAAGGTGAACAGGAAGGAGACAGAACAGTTCCCTGAGGAGCTCCAGTACCACTGACCACCGTATCAGACAGCACACTGCCCAGACGGACAAACTGTGGTCTGCCTGTCAGGTAGTCAGTGATCCAGGAGACAGTGGACGTGTCCACCCCCACCACCCGCAGCTTCTCACTCAGCAGCAGTGGTTGGATGGTGTTAAATACACTGGAGAAATCAAAGAAAGTGATTCTCACAGAGTCACCGGTTCCATCCAGGTGAGACTGAGCTCGTTGCAGCAGGTAGATGATGGCATCGTCCACTCCCACATGAGGCTGGTACACAAATTACAGAGGGTCCAGAGAAGATTTCAACAGTGGTCTGAGGTGGGCCATGGCATTGATGGTGGATGAGCCCTTTAGAGTTGAGGACTCTGTGTCCATGCAGCTCACCAGGGGGGACAGAGGGGGGGAAGGCAGCAGAGGTGTTTGGGAGGTGTGGTGTGTGGAGGAGACAGAGGAGGGCGGTGAACTAAATCTGTTGAAGAAACAGTTTAGCTGATTGGCCCTCTCCAGGTTCCCCCTGGTTGTTCCTCTCCAGGTTCCCCCTGGTTGTCTACCTCCAACTTTGAAGCCATTAATCTCCTTCATACCGGTTGGTATGTTGTTCTGCTGGAGTTTGGCCTCCAGCTTCCTCCTGTAGGAGTCCTTGCACTCCCTGAGCTTCTCCTTCAGGTGGCGCTGCACTCTCCTGAGCTCCTCCCTGTCCCCAGACCTGAAGGCTGGTTTCTTCTGATTAAGAAGAGCCTTCAGGTCACTGGTAATCCACGGCTTGTTGTTGGGGAAGCAGTGTACAGTCCTGGATGGTACGGTGGTGTGTTCACAGAATCTGATGTATTCTGTGATACAGTCCGTCATGCTGTTGATGTCCTCCCCATGTGGTCCACACAGCACATCCCAGTCTGTGGACTGAAAGCAGTCCTGCAGGGCGTCCTTAGCCTCCTGTGTCCACCTCCTCACAGTCCTGGTGGTTACAGGCTGCCTCTGCACCAGAGGAACATACTTTGGTGTCAGCAGGACCAGGTTGTGAGCCGACCTACCAAGGGGGGGAAGGGCAGTAGCACTGTATGCATCCATGGCATTAGCATACAGGAGATCCAGAGTTTTATTGTTCCGGGTGGGACAGTTAACATACTGGTGCAAAGTTGGCAGCGCTTTATCCAAACTGGTTAAAGTCTCCAGAAACTGCCAAAAATGCACCGGGATGCTGAGATTGCAGTTTAGACACAGTGGAGTAGATGGTGTCTGCTGCTGCCTCTACGTCAGCTGATGGAGGAACGTACACAGCAATAACAATGGCAGACGAGAACTCCCTCAGCAAATAATATGGATACATCCCCACGGCTAGAAGTTCAATATCCGGGCTACAGAAACGTTCCTTCACACATACATGGTCGGGATTGCACCACCTCTCGTTCACATAGACTGCAATCCCTCCACCTTTCTTCTTACCGCTCTGCACAACGTCTCTGTCTGCCCGAACAGTCCTGAAGCCGGGAACGGTCCTGAAGCTGGGTACGGTCCTGAAGCCGGGTATGGTCCTGAAGCTGGGAACGGTCCTGTAGCCAGGAATGGTCCTGAAGCCGGGTACAGTCCTGAAGCTGGGAACGGTCCTGAAGCCAGGAACGGTCCTGAAGCCGGGTACGGTCCTGAAGCCGGTAATGGTCCTGAAGCCAGGAACTAAAGCCAGGAATGGTCCTGAAGCCGGGAACGGTCCTGAAGCCGGATATGGCCCTGAAGCTGGGTACGGTCCTGAAGCTGGGTACAGTCCTGAAGCCAGGAATGGTCCTGAAGCCGGGAACGGTCCTGAAGCCGGGTACGGTCCTGAAGCCGGGAACAGTCCTGAAGCCGGGAATGGTCCTGAAGCCGGGAACGGTCGCGCTGTGGTCCGGGAAATGTGAGTGCAGCCATGTCTCGGTGAAACACATGATGCTGCATTCCCGGTATTCCCTCTGGGTCTTTACCAGTGCGCCAAGCTCATCTGTCTTATTGGCCAACGACCTCACGTTCCCCATTAAAATTTCCGGTACCGATGGTTTAAATCTCCTCCTCTTCGCCTTCAGTTTAGCTCCAGCTCTGCGACCCCAACGTCTTCTCCGCAGGCCGTCCGGGATTTCAGGCTTCACTCTGGCCAGCAGCAGTAGAGGTCTACTCAGCGCGATCAGCTGATCATGAGAGTAAACGCCCCCAGTCCACTGTGCGTGGCTCTCCGTTACAAAGAGGGAAAGAAGTAACAGAAAAGCCACCAGAAAAGAGGAAAAAAAGTTACGGTCCATTGTCTGACCGTCGCTTAACAAAACGTGAAAGAAAAACAACTCAGAAGAGAGGAAAAAAAAGTGAAAAAAGACTTAAAACTAAAACACATGTGGAGCTGCTGCAACAGGCTGCCACGAGCACGGCGCCATCTTCAGGAAAAAAGTGAATGTGATATTAGTGAATGCGATATTAGTGAATATGATATTAGTAAATATGGCATCAGTAAGTACGATATTAGTAAATATAATATTAGTAAGTATGATATTAGTGAATGTGACATTAGTAAATATAACATTAGAAAATATGATGTTTGTAAACATGGCATTGGTAAATGTGACATTAGTAAATATAACATTCGTAAATATGATATTATTAAATATGATAATTGTAAATTAGTAAATATAACATTAGTAAATATCATATTTATAAATGTAACATTAGTAAATATAATATTTATAAATTTAATATTCGTAAATATAATATTTACAAATGTAACATTCATAAATATGACTAGTAAATATAATAGTTAATATGATATTGGTTAATATGATATTCGTAAATTTTACATTAGTAAATATGATATTTGTAAATATAGCATTAGTAAATATAACATTCGTAAATATAATATTCGTAAATATAATATTCATAAATATAATATTAGTAAATATAAAATTTGTAAATATACAAATAGTAAATGTGCTGTTTCCAAAGCAGGTTTAACGGGCAGAAGAATCGTCTTACTGCTCTGCAGATGGTCAGCCAGGTCCTCCTGCTTCATTCTCTTCAAGAAGTGCAGTGCGATTTTGAGCAATGACTCTCTGCTGATCTTCCACTGCTCTTCATCCTCACCCTCCAACACCTCCTCATCCTCCTTTCTCTCTAAGCCTTCTGGGTAATCTGGACTCAGAACCTTTTGTATCATCTTCAGCTCATCCTTCACAAACGTGACAAGGTTGTCCTCCAGCATCTGGAACAGAGTATTTGAGGAACCACTGATCCAAACATCAGATCCATGTTGGACAGACAGACGGACGTCTGCTGGGCAACAAGGTGCAGCATGGATAAGACCGGGACTCTAATAGATGTAGGAGTCGTACTGACCATAAATGTGGAGTTCAGTTGTGTCAGATGCTGCTGGGACGACAGACCGCTGGGAACGTCTGAGTTCTGTTGGTCGACTCTGTGGAAGAAACATGAAGAATCATCTCACATTATGACCAACTCAGGTCAGAGGTCGTCTCTCACTGACCATCTACAGGTCAGTCTGCAGCTGGTTTCATGGCGATCGCAAGGAGTTCAACACCACCGCGGAGTTCCTCAACCAGCGAGGAGTTCCTCAACCACTGGGAAGTTCAACACCACTGAAGAGTTCCTCAACCAGCGAGGAGTTCCTCAACCACCGGGGAGTTCAACACCACCGAAGAGTTCCTCAACCAGCGAGGAGTTCAATACGACCGAAGAGTTCCTCAACCAGCGAGGAGTTCAACACCACCGAAGAGTTCCTCAACCAGCAAGGAGCTCAATACAACCGAAGAGTTCCTCAACCAGCGAGGAGTTCCTCAACCACCAGGGAGTTCAACACCACCAAAGAGTTCCTCAACCAGCGAGGAGTTCCTCAACCACCGGGGAGTTCAACACCACCGAAGAGTTCCTCAACCAGCGAGGAGATCAACACCAGCAAGGAGTTCCTCAACCACCGGGGAGTTCAACACCACCGAAGAGTTCCTCAACCACAAGGAGTTCCTCAACACCGAGGAGTTCCTCAACTACTGGGGAGTTCCTCAACCACCACCGGGGAGTTCCTCAACCACCAAGGAGTTCCTCAACCACCGAGGAGTTCAACAACAAGCGAGAAGTTCAACACCACCGAAGAGTTCCTCAACCAGCGGGGAGTTGCTCAACCACCGAGGAGTTCCCAACCACCGAAGAGTTCCTCAACCAGCGAGGAGTTCAACACCACCGAAGAGTTCCTCAACCAGCAAGGAGTTCAATACAACCGAAGAGTTCCTCAACCACCGGGGAGTTCCTCAACCAGCGAGGAGTTCAACACCACCGAAGAGTTCTTCAACCAGCGAGGAGTTCAACACCACCGAAGAGTTCTTCAACCAGCGAGGAGTTCAACACCACCGAAGAGTTCCTCAACCAGCGAGGAGCTCCTCAACCAGCGAGGAGTTCAATACAACCGAAGAGTTCCTCAACCAGCGAGGAGCTCCTCAACCAGCGAGGAGTTCAATACAACCGAAGAGTTCCTCAACCACCGGGGAGTTCCTCAACTAGCGAGGAGTTCAACACCACCGAAGAGTTCTTCAACCAGCGAGGAGTTCAACACCACCGAAGAGTTCCTCAACCAGCGAGGAGCTCCTCAACCAGCGAGGAGTTCAATACAACCGAAGAGTTCCTCAACCACCGGGGAGTTCCTCAACCACCACCGAGGAGTTCCTCAACCTCGAGGAGTTCCTCAACCACCGGGGAGTTCCTCAACCACCACCGGGGAGTTCCTCAACCACCGAGGAGTTCCTCAACCAGCAAGGAGTTCAAAAACCAGCGAGGAGTTCAACACCACCGAAGAGTTCCTCACCCTCGAGGAGTTCCTCAACCAGCGAGGAGTTCAACACAACCGAAAAGTTCCTCAACCAGCGAGGAGTTCAACACAACCAAAGAGTTCCTCAACCAGCGGGGAGTTCCTCAACCACGAGGAGTTCCTCAACCAACGAGGAGTTCAACACAACTGAAGAGTTCCTCAGCCTCGAGGAGTTCCTCAACCAGCGAGGAGTTCAACACCACCGAAGAGTTCCTCAACCAGCGAGGAGTTCAACACAACCGAAAAGTTCCTCAACCAGCAGGGAGTTCAACACCACTGAGGAGTTCCTCAACCAGCGAGGAGTTCAACACAACCGAAGAGTTCCTCACCCTCGAGGAGTTCCTCAACCACCAAGGAGTTCCTCAACCACCGAAGAGTTCCTCAACCAGCGAGGAGTTCAACACAACCAAAGAGTTCCTCAACCAGTGAGGAGTTCAACAAAACCAAAGAGTTCCTCAACCAGCGAGGAGTTCAACACAACCAAAGAGTTCCTCAACCAGTGAGGAGTTCAACACAACCAAAGAGTTCCTCAACCAGCGAGGAGTTCCACAACCAGCAAGGAGTTCAATACAACCGAAGAGTTCCTCAACCACCAAGGAGTTCCTCAACCACCGAAGAGTTCCTCAACCAGCGAGGAGTTCAACACAACCAAAGAGTTCCTCAACCAGCGAGGAGTTCAACACAACCAAAGAGTTCCTCAACCAGCGAGGAGTTCAACACAACCAAAGAGTTCCTCAACCAGCGAGGAGTTCCACAACCAGCAAGGAGTTCAATACAACCGAAGAGTTCCTCAACCACCGGGGAGTTCCTCAACCAGCGAGGAGTTCAACACCACCGAAGAGTTCTTCAACCAGCAAGGAGTTCAACACCACCGAAGAGTTCCTCAACCAGCGAGGAGTTCCTCAACCAGCGAGGAGTTCAACACCACCGAAGAGTTCCTCAACCAGCGAGGAGTTCAACACCACCGAAGAGTTCCTCAACCAGCGAGGAGCTCCTCAACCAGCGAGGAGTTCAATACAACCGAAGAGTTCCTCAACCAGCGAGGAGCTCCTCAACCAGCGAGGAGTTCAATACAACCGAAGAGTTCCTCAACCACCGGGGAGTTCCTCAACTAGCGAGGAGTTCAACACCACCGAAGAGTTCTTCAACCAGCGAGGAGTTCAACACCACCGAAGAGTTCCTCAACCAGCGAGGAGCTCCTCAACCAGCGAGGAGTTCAATACAACCGAAGAGTTCCTCAACCACCGGGGAGTTCCTCAACCACCACCGAGGAGTTCCTCAACCTCGAGGAGTTCCTCAACCACCGGGGAGTTCCTCAACCACCACCGGGGAGTTCCTCAACCACCGAGGAGTTCCTCAACCAGCAAGGAGTTCAAAAACCAGCGAGGAGTTCAACACCACCGAAGAGTTCCTCACCCTCGAGGAGTTCCTCAACCAGCGAGGAGTTCAACACAACCGAAAAGTTCCTCAACCAGCGAGGAGTTCAACACAACCAAAGAGTTCCTCAACCAGCGGGGAGTTCCTCAACCACGAGGAGTTCCTCAACCAACGAGGAGTTCAACACAACTGAAGAGTTCCTCACCCTCGAGGAGTTCCTCAACCAGCGAGGAGTTCAACACCACCGAAGAGTTCCTCAACCAGCGAGGAGTTCAACACAACCGAAAAGTTCCTCAACCAGCAGGGAGTTCAACACCACTGAGGAGTTCCTCAACCAGCGAGGAGTTCAACACAACCGAAGAGTTCCTCACCCTCGAGGAGTTCCTCAACCACCAAGGAGTTCCTCAACCACCGAAGAGTTCCTCAACCAGCGAGGAGTTCAACACAACCAAAGAGTTCCTCAACCAGCGAGGAGTTCAACACAACCAAAGAGTTCCTCAACCAGCGAGGAGTTCAACACAACCAAAGAGTTCCTCAACCAGTGAGGAGTTCAACACAACCAAAGAGTTCCTCAACCAGCGAGGAGTTCCACAACCAGCAAGGAGTTCAATACAACCGAAGAGTTCCTCAACCACCGGGGAGTTCCTCAACCAGCGAGGAGTTCAACACCACCGAAGAGTTCTTCAACCAGCGAGGAGTTCAACACCACCGAAGAGTTCTTCAACCAGCAAGGAGTTCAACACCACCGAAGAGTTCCTCAACCAGCGAGGAGTTCAACACAACCGAAAAGTTCCTCAACCAGCAGGGAGTTCAACACCACTGAGGAGTTCCTCAACCAGCGAGGAGTTCAACACAACCGAAGAGTTCCTCACCCTCGAGGAGTTCCTCAACCACCAAGGAGTTCCTCAACCACCGAAGAGTTCCTCAACCAGCGAGGAGTTCAACACAACCAAAGAGTTCCTCAACCAGCGAGGAGTTCAACACAACCAAAGAGTTCCTCAACCAGCGAGGAGTTCAACACAACCAAAGAGTTCCTCAACCAGCGAGGAGTTCCACAACCAGCAAGGAGTTCAATACAACCGAAGAGTTCCTCAACCACCGGGGAGTTCCTCAACCAGCGAGGAGTTCAACACCACCGAAGAGTTCTTCAACCAGCAAGGAGTTCAACACCACCGAAGAGTTCCTCAACCAGCGAGGAGTTCCTCAACCAGCGAGGAGTTCAACACCACCGAAGAGTTCCTCAACCAGCGAGGAGTTCAACACAACCGAAAAGTTCCTCAACCAGCGGGGAGTTCCTCAACCAGCGGGGAGTTCCTCAACCACCACCAGGGAGTTCCTCAACCACCGAGGAGTTCCTCAACCACCGAAGACTTCCTCAACCACGAGGAGTTCCTCAACCAACGAGGAGTTCAACACAACTGAAGAGTTCCTCACCCTTGAGGAGTTCCTCAACCAGCGAGGAGTTCCACAACCAGCAAGGAGTTCAATACAACCGAAGAGTTCCTCAACCACCGGGGAGTTCCTCAACCAGCGAGGAGTTCAACACCACCGAAGAGTTCTTCAACCAGCGAGGAGTTCAACACCACCGAAGAGTTCTTCAACCAGCGAGGAGTTCAACACCACCGAAGAGTTCCTCAACCAGCGAGGAGCTCCTCAACCAGCGAGGAGTTCAATACAACCGAAGAGTTCCTCAACCAGCGAGGAGCTCCTCAACCAGCGAGGAGTTCAATACAACCGAAGAGTTCCTCAACCACCGGGGAGTTCCTCAACTAGCGAGGAGTTCAACACCACCGAAGAGTTCCTCAACCAGTGAGGAGTTCAACACCAGCGAGGAGTTCCTCAACCACCGGGGAGTTCAACACCACCGAAGAGTTCTTCAACCACCGAAAAGTTCCTCAACCAGCGAGGAGTTCCTCAACCACCAGGGGGTTCCTCAACCAGCGAGGAGTTCGACACCACAAAGTTTGTCATGTTTCATTATCTGCTAACAGGTGGAGTGAAAAGGTTTGCTTGCACCTATTATGTACTGGTGCACTAGTACAACCAGCTTGAACAGTTGGTCTGGAGCCCTGTGACGACCATATAAAACTATATCGGTCAACAGGTCAGGTTGGGTTGGAAACTTTTGGAGAGGAACTTTACAGTCAGTCACAGCTTACGTGTCATCAGCTGACGGTCGACGGCCTTTAAAGTCATTCAAACGTTGGTTTGACGAGTCGCTCTGGAAGGACACACGGCTGGTTTCAGGAAAGTCCATATTCTGCTTCTGGATCCTGAAACAGAACCAGTTTCAGATGAATGTACATGTTGGAGAAAAACTGGTGAAAACAAGCAACATGAGAAGCAACGCAATGAAATCTCTGTTTTAAACCCGTACGTTCCATCAGTAGATTGTCTGAAAGCAAGAGGATGTGCCATAGACCGGTCACTCTTCAGAGACACACAGCTGGATCCAGGTCCAGATCCAGGTCCAGGTCCAGGGACGCCCTCCACAACCTCTCTGTCCTCCCACTGGTCCATATCAGAGTCCTGTTGAGTGAGAGTTAGACTAATCAGCAGCCAGAGATCAGACACACACACATACACACACATATATATATATATATATATGTGTGTGTGTGTGTGTGTGTGTGTATATGTCTATATATATATATATATATATATATATATATATATACATATATATACACATATAGACATATACATATATATATGTATCTATATATAGATACATACATTATAAAGGAAGCAACTATTACTGCACTCCATGTATTTGACAGCTACAGTCACATTAAAGACATTTAAATGGTTAAAAACTCACCGTTATCTGATCAAATATTTCTTATAGACTCGACAGAAGTTCAAGGAATCAATAATCAATGAATCAATACTTCAGTCAATAATCCGAATTTTTAAACAACACGTTTCTGTTTTTGCTCCAAGATGTTCAGTGTGACCAACGTCGAGACTGCGTTAGTGTGTGTGTGTGTGTGTGTGTGTGTGTGGTCTGACTGGTTGGACTGCTTCCGTCTCAGCTATCACTTGCAGAAAGCAGAAACCTCCTTTTGTGTTTGACATGTTGTTGTCGACTGATCTGATGTCAGAGCGGAAACAGACAGATATGCGTGGGGTTGGGGGGAAGAGGGAGGAGGTGGAGTACCTTGAAGCAGAAGTTAAATAAAATCCTCGAAAACGCAGTCCCAAGAACGGCAATGTTCCCTCAGAGAACAGCTGGTTCCTCCGACAGGCCTCAGACGCTCCAAACACTTTCAGTTCAGCCACAAAACTTCACCGACTGAAAGAGTCCTAAACCTCAAGAAGTGAAACAACACGAGAACCGAGAGAAACCACCCGTCAGCTCCTTCCTTATTCATTCAACATCCGGAGGGTTATCTCATACGCTGTCATTATTCATACTACCACCAGGTGGAGACAAAGTGTCATCATCATCATCATCATCATCACCCAACACCGAACAGCTGGCTGCAGCTGCTTCTGTTGCACTCCGTGACTCTGACCACCAGAGGGCGTCCTGAACAGACCGAACCCCGCTCAGTGTCCAACCACTGCCAGGCTCTTAGTGAAGCAGCAGATGACGTCAGACTCCTGACTGAAGAAAATACAACCGAAACAGAAAATACAGTCACTAATTTATTATCTGACTGAATGTGAAATATTTATATACAAACTAAAGTCACAGGAGAGCCATAACAAAAAAATCTATAAAATAAATGTGGAAATATGATATACGTATAAAAGAATAATTAGAAGTATTTTCATTGATCATATTTTATATTATTTCAACATTTATTTCCTTCTTCTTTTACACATTTATTTATATACCAATAAAGAATCAATACAGTGAGGAAGAAGTCATATGTGACACAGTAAAGATTTTTTAGCAGTTTGTCATCAGAGGGAAACAATTTTATTTTGAAGGTGTGTTGGAATTCTTAAGTAAAGTTCCGTCTTATTTTGAAATGAAACCGGAAGGTGCGTCTGTTTTTGTCTTGTTGGGCGGTTGAGCAGAAGGGAGTGTGACCGGCGGGAGGAAACGATCAGGAAGAGAAGACACGAGAAATCTGGACGGCACGAGACACAAACCACAGAATAAGAAGAAAACAACAAGTCAACAACGAAATAAACAAAAGGTAAATAACAACAATAAGGAGGAGCGGCGGGAGTTTGAGTTTGTTTTCTTCACTCTGAGACAAACAGCTGCTGCAGCTGCCAATCAAACGGGACCAGACCTGCCAGGTGTGTTCAGGCCCCGCCCCTTCAGGTAACCGCGCACACGCGCATCTTCTTACTGCAGCGAGTTCAAAGTACTTTAGTCAGAATACCAGTTAGTTGTGTGTGTGCGTGCGTGCGTGCGTGAGTGTGTGTGTGTGAGAAAGAGAGAGAGTGTGTGAGAGAGAGATTGTGTGTGTGTGTGTGTGTGTGTGTGTGTGTGTGTGTGTGTGTGAGAGAGTGAATGGGATCACTGACTAAGCAGCTTGTAGACCATGAGGTATGACATCACTTCCTGTCGATGATGAAACAAACTCTGATCCGATCAACGGTCTCAGAGGTCCAGACCAGGACCAGGAACCAGTATCCGGCCCTGCCGAGACCCGGTCCAGCTCAAACATCTTCAAACGTTCAGGTTTCTCCTCTTTTTCTTTTCCAGGATGGAGACAGGAAATCCCAGCGCTACCTTGTCTCACCTGCTTCCTGTTCTCCCCGCCGAGGGGACGCTGCACCCGGACTGGACCTCAGGGACGGAGGAGGACAGAGAGTCCATCAGTCTGCCCCTTAAACACCAGAGTCCAACGGAGGGACGCCAGGGTCCAGATCTTACAAACCACCCGGATCCTCCGACAGAGAAACAGAACCTTGAAGATTCAAAAGATGAACTGAGTCCAGATCCACCAGAACCAGATCCTCTTTGTATGGATCAGAAACCAGGAGAACCTCTAGGACCGAAACAAGGACAAGAACCAGGTCTCTCCCAGGACCTCCAAAACCAGAAGAACCTTTGTTGTACAGACCACAGAACTGACGAGGCTCCTCCCCTTCCTCACCTGAACCCCCAGCAGACTCCTCCCCCTCCTCACCTGAACCCCCAGCAGACTCCTCACCTGAACACCCAGCAGACTCCTCCCTCTCCTCACCTGAACACTCATCAGACTCCTCTCCCTCCTCACCTGAACCCCCAGCAGACTCCTCCCTCTCCTCACCTGAACACTCATCAGACTCCTCCCTCTCCTCACCTGAACACTCATCAGACTCCTCCCCCTCCTCACCTGAACACTCATCAGACTCCTCTCCCTCCTCACCTGAACACCCAGCAGACTCCTCCCTCTCCTCACCTGAACACCCAGCAGACTCCTCCCCCTTCTCACCTGAACCCCCAGCAGACTCCTCACCTGAACACCAAGCAGACTCCTCCCTCTCCTCACCTGAACACCCAGCAGACTCCTCACCTGAACACCCAGCAGACCCATCCCTTTATTCAGCTGAATACCCAGCAGACTCCTCCCTTTATTCAGCTGAACATCCAGCAGACTCCTCCCCCTCCAACCGGGTCTACCCTGGCTCCGCCCCTCACCATTGAGGCGTTCTGTGACCAGGTGCGGCCCCACCCAGAGGTTTCTTCCTCAGGTGAGCCTAAACTGTGCGGCTACCTGCAGAAGCAGGGCGGGCCCCTGAAGGCCTGGAAGCAGCGCTGGTTCACCTACGAGGAGAAGAAGAACCAGCTGTTCTACTACCGCACGCCACAGGACGTGTTGCCGCTCGGCCGGGTGGAGCTCAACGGCGCCACCTTCACCTACCCGCTGAAGGCGGAAAATGGCAGCTTCCACATCAAGACAGCTGAACGCACCTTCATCCTGAAGGTAAGAGTCTTCACGCAGAGTCACACTCCGTTGAAACTTCGTTCCGGGTGTTAACTCTGCCCCCTTCACAGGCCGTCACCCAGGATCTGATGCTCTATTGGCTGCAGCAGCTGCAGGTGAAGCGCTGGCAGCACCGACGGACCTTCACCTGTTCAGAACCGACAAACAACAACAACAACAACAACCCTGCAGGTGAGTAACAAACAAACAAACAAACAACAACTATGCGGGTGACAAACAAACAACAACCCTGCGGATAACAAACAAACAAACAACAACCCTGCGGGTGACAAACAAACAAACAAACAACCCTGTGGGTCACAAACAAACAAAAAACCCTGCTGGTGACAAACAAACAAACAAACAACAACCCTGCGGGTGAAATTTTGCTCCCTTAAAGGGAGTTTTTCCCTCCTAGCTTATGTGGGAATTGTTGAATTGTTGTTTTCTCTGTATAATGTTGTAAAGTTGTTCTGTAAAGACTTTAATGTGTTTAGTACCATAAAATAACCTGTTTGATTTGGCGCTTTATAAATAAAATTCTATTGAAACAAACAAACAACAAGAACTGAGGTTAACAACTTCGTGGTCTTTTAATTCAGTTACAGCGAGAAACAAAGAACATTATTGTTCTGTGGTTTACACACACACACACACACACACACACACACACACACACATATACACACACACACACACACACACACACATACACACACACACACACACACACACACACACACACACACACACACACACACACTCCCAGGAGAGTTGTGAAATCCTCCCTGCAGGTGGGGAGCGGCTCGACTGAGTGAGTTCATGATGATGATGGTGTGTTTGTCCTGAACGTGGATCCGGCTCAGTCCGGACCTTCACACTAGAATTGGTTCTGTGGTTCCGTGGTGACATCATCATCTGGACAGGAAGTGATGCTGACTGCAGGTCAGCTGGAGGAATCAATGACAGGAAGCTCTGAAAATAAACTACAGTCACCTGTCTGTCTGTCTCTCTGCCTCTCTGTCTCTCTGTCTGTCTGTCTGTCTCTCTGTCTGTCTGTCTCTCTCTCTGTCTGTCCCTCTGTCTGTCTGTCTCTCTCTGTCTGTCTCTCTGTCTGTCTGTCTCTCTCTGTCTGTCTCTCTGTCTGTCTGTCTGTCTCTCTCTCTCTCTCTCTCTCTCTGTCTGTCTGTCTGTCTATCTCTGTCTCTCAGTCTGTCTCTCTCTGTCTCTCTGGCTGTCGCTCTCTGGCTGTCTCTGTCTTTCTCTGTCTTTCCGGTATATCCCAGCAGACAGTCCTGACAGTATAAAGTGTTGTCGTCGCCCCCTGCAGGCGGCAGAGTTCATTACAACCTCCTGCTGAGGATTAATCTGTTAACATCAGTTAAACGTGTCCTCCAGTTTGTCCTGAAGGTGGCGCTGCAGTGAATTCTGCTTCCTGTTTGTGCAGATGACTTCCTGCCGGTGTTGAAGAGTCCTCTGGGTCTGGTGGGGGAGGAGGCAGCCAATGTACCGACCCAACGAACGCCGCTCAGCAACATGTCAATCAAGCATCCGCTTATCGAGATCCAGTGAGTGTGTGATCGGTTCTGTTTATCGGTTCTGTTGTCATCTCTTCTGATAAAGTTTGTTCTTGTGAACAGAAACTCGGTCCACAGTCTGAGGAAGAGATCGTCTCAGGATTGGACTCAGAGTGTGTTTCATGTGGACGCTCCGACCTGGACCCCCCCACCCGCCGCCGACATCACCAACTCCAGTACGTACAGTACTACAGAGTACTACAGTACTACAGAACTACAACTTAATGCACAGTCCTTGTGTACTTGTGTGTTGACTCGGGGAAGTATCGGTCCTGTAAGTCCCGCCCTATCATGTTCTGACATTCAGACATGTCACGTGTATGATGTCATAGTTTGAGTGTTTCCTGTTACATGTCAGCGCCTTCAGCCTTCCGGACTCCTGCTGAGCCTCCGACCCCGCCCACTCCCCTCCCATTGGCCGATGCGGCAGGTCAGGTGTCCCCGGTGGAGGGCAGGGAGTCGCCGTCGCTGTTCGGCGGTCGCAGCAGGAAGTCGAAGATGCGCAGCACGTCCACCGCGCCGGTCCTCCGCAGAGACACGGTGACGGCGTCCTCGGACCGGATGCTCCGCCTCCAGCAGGAGAAACAGATGCTTATGGAGGAGGTCAAAGCTCAAAAGGTGATCGATCGCTGATCAGATCAATAACCGGTCCGGTTTAAGAATAAAATCAACCTCATGTCGTGTGTACTGTGGATTCATCCGCTACATAAAATAGTCCCCCACCCTGTGTGGTCCTGTAGTTTATTACAAACTGATCTTCCTGTCCTCCAGGAGCTGGTCTGGATCCTCCACAAAGCGCTGGAGGCCTCTCAGCTGGAGAAGCGGACCTGTGCAGAGTTTTTGGCGGAGGAAGGCGAGCAGGAGCGCCTGGAGCTGCTGCGACACCGCGAGCGGCAAGCGGCCAACCTGCGGGGCCAGCTGGAGGAGGCGGAGCTGGAGGCGGAGTCGACCCGGAGGAGCCTGGCTCAGAGAGACTTGCAGCTGGTGGAGCTGCAGGAAAACATTAGGATGCTGACGGAGAAGAACAACGCCAAGGAGGAGGTGAGGAGGAACCGCAGAACCTTCCTGACTGCAGGGGCAGCTAGAACTCACTGCACATTTGTTTCCTGTCAGGTGATCATCAAGCTGTCGGATCAGGTGACCACCTGTCTGTCAGACCTGCGACGCTCCGGATCGCCCTCCGGCAGCGCTCCGAGCTCTCAGACCTTCAGACGGCTTCAGCAGGAGACGGAGAACCTGAAGGTGAAAATCTGTTCTGTGATCTGATCGAACAGAATCAAGTCCTGATGTTTCATTGTTTGTTTGTTTGTTTGTGTGTTTGTTAGTTTTTTTTGTGTTTGTCTTTTTGTGGTCTGACTGTTTGTGTCTCGTCTTCAGGACGACATCGAGGCATACAAGATCCAGAACAAGTTCCTGAACTCGGAGATCTACCAGCTGACCAAACTGTGGAGGAACAGCTCGGAGCAGGAGAAGAGCCTGATGGTGAAGGTGGGTCTGACTGGCAACACTGGCAACACTGGGAGTACTGAACTCTGATTGGCCAACTCTCTCTCCTGCCCTCTGATTGGCTGCAGTGTGCCTACCTGGAGGCAACTAACTGTCAGACAGAGAGCCGTTACCTGGGTGTCCTGCGGAAGTTGCAGGAGACTAAATCTCTGGATCCGGCCCAGCGGGAGGCTGTGCAGAAGATGATCGAAATCGCTCTAAAAGGAGAGCAGAAGAGTGTCGTCAAGCTGAACACGGACAGGTAGGAACACCTGACCAACAGGTAGGAACGTTTGTATCGACAGGTGTGATATGTGGGTAAATTGAACCCTCTGCTGTGTCTTCAGGGACCATGATGAGTACGGCTTTAAGATCATCCCAGAGTATGAGGTGGAGGACATGAAGCTGCTGGCAAAGATCCAGGCGCTGGAGATCCGCTCCCACAACCTGCTGCATCAGGTCTGAACCCTCACCTGGACTCACCTGGACTTGCGTGGGCTTACCTGGACTTGCGTGGACGCAGGGGCCGCGGCGGTCCCTCTGTCAGGGTTTCACTTTTTTATTTTAGGACCGTGCTGGTCCAGAGGTCCAGGGACTCCTAGACCAATCAATGATCCTGATCAGCTGATCGTGTCTGGTTCTGTTTCAGGAGGGAATGGAGCGCCCCCTGCTGAGCCGCTGGGCTCAGTACCTGGCTGGCAGGTCAGACCAGGACCTCGGTCCCTCACTGGACCTCAAAGTTCTGCTGCGGGGAGGCGTTCCTCAGGAGTACCGGTCCAGAGTGTGGCGCTGGCTGGTCCAAGCCAGAACTAGCACCATCCGAGACCGCCACCCGTTGCGCTATCAGCAGGTACAGGTCCACGGCTCCTCGCCTGTCCTCACCTGTACTCGCCTGTCTTCACCTGTCTTCGCCTATCCACATCTGTCCACAACTGTACTTACTTGTCCTCACCTGTACTTACCTGTTTATCAGCTTTCAGTAATCCAGCTGTTGTGTCTTCAGCTGTGTGAGAAGAGTCGGACGTCTCCTCATCCGGCCTCCAGACAGATCCAGCTGGACCTCCACCGCACCCTGACAACCAATCAGCACTTCTCTTCACCCTCTAGCCCCGCCCTCCAGCAGCTCCGCCGCATCCTATTGGCTTTCTCCTGGCAGAACCCTACTGTTGGCTACTGCCAGGGACTCAACAGGTACTCTCCCTGACACCGATTGTTTATATACTTCTGAGGACCGTCTTTACCTGGAGGTCACCTGGAGGGTGTGGTCTCGCTGTCTGTTTCACACTGCTGCAGGATGGTGGTCTGATTGTATTGGGTCACGTGGTCATGTGACGGGGTCATGTGACATTGTGTGGATGTGTGTCCCTCAGGTTGGCGGCCATCGCTCTGCTGGTCCTTCGGAGTGAGGAGGACGCCTTCTGGTGTCTGGTGTCCGTGGTGGACACCATCATGCCTCAGGACTACTACACCCATAACCTGGTGGCCTCTCAGGTGAGGAGACACGCCCCCCTGCTCACCTGCTCTCTGTCTACCTGTCCTCTGAGGTCACATGTCTGTCTGCAGGCGGACCAGCGAGTCCTGAAGGACTTCATGTCCGAGAAGCTCCCGCGGCTGGCAGCTCACTTTGAGGACCACGGCGTCGACGTGTCCCTCATCACTTTCAACTGGTTCCTGGTGGTGTTCGTGGAGAGTCTGCCGAGCGACATCCTGCTGCCGCTGTGGGACGCCTTCCTGTACGAGGGCACCAAGGTAGAGCACCTGAACACACCACGATAACACAGATGACAACACCTGAATGCACCACGATAACATGGACGACAACACCTGAACGCACAACGACAACACGGATGACAACACCTGAACGCACCACGATAGCACGGACGATAACACCTGAACCGCACCACGATAACACGGACGACAACACCTGAACGCACCACGATAACACAGACGACAACACCTGAATGCACCGCGATAACACAGACGACAACACCTGAACGCACCACGATAACACGGACAATAACACCTGAACGCACCACGATAACACGGACGATAACACCTGACCGCACCACGATAACACGGACGACAACACCTGAACGCACCACGATAACACCTGAACACACCCGATAGCACAAACGACAACACATGTTGTGTAGTGGTGTTGTATAGTGGTGTGGTGTAGTCACGTTGTGTGTTTCTCAGGTGATCTTCAGGTACACTCTGGCTCTGTTCAAATACAAAGAGGACGACATCCTGAAGATCCAGGACAGTGTGGAGATCTACCGCTACCTGCGGTTCTTCACCAAGACCATCTCTGACAGCAGGTACGCACACCTGGTCTGAAGTACTCAGGATCAGCAGAAGTACTCAGTTGCATTGCAGCAGTCACAGCTTGATGACCATGTGTGTGGATGTGTTTATGTTTGTGTGTGGATGTGTTTATGTTTGTGTGTGTGTGTGTGTGTGTGTGTGTGTTTACGTTTGTGTGTGTGTTTACATTTGTGTGTGTATGTTTGTTTGTGTGTGTTTATGTTTGTATTTGTGTGTGTGTTTATGTTTGTGTGTATGTGTTTATGTTTGTCTGTGTTTGTTTGTGTGTGTGTTTATGTTTGTGTGTGTGTGTGTTTGTATGTGTATATGTTTGTGTGTGTGTTTGTATATGTTTGTTTGTGTGTGTTTGTATGTGTTTATGTTTGTGTGTGTTTGTATGTGTTTATGTTTGTGTTTGTTTGTGTGTGTGTGTGTGTTTATGTTTGTGTATGTGTTTATGTTTGTGCGTGTATGTGTTTGTGTGTTTTTGTTTGTGTGTGTTTATGTTTGTGTATGTGTTTTATGTTTGTGCATGTGTTTATGTTTGTGCTTGTGTGTTTATGTTTGTTTGTGTGTGTATGTTTGTGTATGTGTTTGTTTGTGCATGTGTGTGTTTATGTTTGTGTGTGTGTTTGTGCGTGTGTATGTGTTTATGTTTGTGTGTGTGTGTTTGTGTGTGCATGTGTTTGTTTGTACGTGTGTGTGTGTTTATGTTTATGTTTGTAACGTGTGTGTTTATGTTTGTGTGTGTGTTTTTGTTTGTGCATGTGTATGTGTTTATGTTTGTGCATGTGTATGTTTGTTTGTGTGTGTTTATGTTTGTGTATGTGTTTATGTTTGTATGTGTTTGTTTGTGTGTACGTGTTTATGTTTGTGTATGTGTGTGTGTTTGTATGTGTTTGTGTATGTGTTTGTGCGTGTGTGTGTATTTGTTTATGTTTGTGTATGTGTTTGTTTGTGTGTGTTTGTGCATGTGTTTGTTTGTGTATGTGTTTATGTTTGTGTGTGTGTTTGTTTGTGTATGTGTTTGTTTGTGCGCGTGTGTGTTTGTGCATGTGTTTGTTTGTGTATGTGTTTATGTTTGTGTGTGTGTTTGTTTGTGTATGTGTTTGTTTGTGCATGTGTGTTTGTTTGCACGTGTATATTTTTTGTGTGTTTGTTTATGTTTGTGTGTTTGTTTGTGCGTGTGTGTTTGTGCATGTGTGTGTTTATGTTTGTGTGTGTGTTTGTGTGTGTAAGTGTTTATGTTTGTGCCTGTGTGTGTGTTTGTTTGTGCGCGTGTGTGTGTATGTGTTTATGTTTGTGTGTATGTGTTTATGTTTGTTTGTGTGTGTGTTTATGTTTGTGTGTGTGTGTTTGTTTCAGGAAGCTGAGCAGCATCGCCTTCAATGACATGAATCCGTTCCCGCGCCGCCTCCTGAGGAACCGTCGTGCGCTGCACCTGGAGCGCCTGCAGGGGGAGCTGCAGGAGCTGGAGGAGCAGCAGAGGGAGTTCGTCACGGAGAGCGCCGAACGTAAAGACAAGGAGCTGGACGCCATGATGAGCGAGGACGACGACGACCTCTGACCCCACAGGACACTCCGACAGGCAGAGAAGGTTTAATATGAATGTAAATAAGTGGGCGGAGCCAGAGGTAAAGACGTCTTCTCTTCCTTCCGCTGTATGAAACTGAAGCTAAAAACGTTGCTGCCATCTTGTTCTGGTGATGTCATTACAACCAGACTGTGTGCAGTAGTAAAGGGGGCGGAGTTGTGGTGTTGAGGTCCCACCCACACACGAGGCCACACCCCTTGAACTTCACGTTGCCCAGCCGCCATCTGTCTCGCTGGACGTTGATCAGTTTCTAGATAAACGTGATCAAGAACTGCTAGCCATCTACCTCGATAGCTACATATCAGACCAGCTTGTTGTCTGTAACGTTAGCATTCACTTGCTAATGAAATTAGCTTGTGAACTCAAAACTGACAGTTTGCTGCAGAACATTTCATGGTTTGAAACCGACGACGTTAAAGGTAGTCCAACTTTATTTACAGTCTGTGTCACATAAAAAACACAACGACACACTTCATCTGCTGGAAGCTCATCGATTTGGTGACTACACCAAAAAAAATTCAGTTATTAGAGACGCTTCTTCTGAAAATGTCACTCACTAAATAAACACTTTATGAATCTGAGAGATCGTAAATGAAAGTGTCCATTAGCTTGATTTTACGTCCAAACTACCTGCGTCTAAACTTCAGTTTGTGTTCAGTCATTAGCTTCATGCTAACGGTCTCATATTGATTATTATTTTAGGATTTTATCCTTCGAATGAAAAAGTTTGATTTAATCTTCGGTTGGCAAACAATATTTCTTCAAACAGAGCTAACCTCATTGATGCTAACATATGCTAACCTGCTTCACACTGATGTTTCAGAAAAACTTTGAAAGAAAACTTTCTTTCTGTTGATTCCAGCGCTGTGATGATGATCCGGTTCATATCTGTACTTCTGTTGTTAGAATTATCTCTGTCCTGGTTTTGTATGTAAATATTCTGTAATTTCACATCTTTTGGTTCTTTGTGTCTTCTTCGATAAATAATTATTGTAAATTAGATCAAGCTGCTGTTTGATGCTGAAGTTTCCTGAACAATGGAAGTGGTCGTCATGGTTACCGGTTCAGTCAAGGCAGTTATGAGAATGTAAAATTAAATTTATGTCTTTTATCAAACAGAATAATCTTTGGAAATAACACAAACGTGTCTCTGACATTTTGTTCATTTTATAAAAAAGCAGATCGACAGAATTATTTGAACTTTTCTGGGTTTTTTCTAAGTCCGACTTTCCATCACAGAACTGAATATTCTCCGGTTTGAATTGTTGGTTGGACATAATGAGATATTTAGATAAATGTAAATGTTCTTTTCTATTTTTAGAAAACAATGAAAATAGTCTTTAGCTGAGATATGATGTCATCATGTGACCTTTTTAAAACAAATATGTTGACGCCGCAATGAGAAACGTAGAAAACGAGCATATTCAAATTTTCCATTTTATTATTTTTCTTACAAAACAAATATACATAAGAAATGATAAATATAAAAAAACTGAACCCAGAACCAAAGAAAAAGTTCTTCAATGTTACAAACAACTTCTTACTGCAGAGAAAACACCAGTGTTACACCCGACCGTCGGCCTAAAGTCGGAACTAGTTCTTGTTGCTATGCAACCGTCCATCGCCAAGACGAGTGTAAGAGTCCCATCGGAAAGAAACGGAGACGTCTATCAGGTAACTGGAGAGTTTAGTCCCGTGAATCTAACAGCAGATTATTCACAGCGTACGAAGAGGACGCGCTGCAATGCAGAGCTGAAAAACATGGACATGCAACTTGTTCGCCCGCTCCGACTGGGACGCCTCATTCAAACCGACCACTACGGCCAAAAGGGACGAGGAAATATCGAGTCGGGACGCTCCATTCGACTGACGTTCGTTAAAATCTGAGAAGCAGATAAATAATCATCAGTCGTCTCCTTAAAACTTGAAGGGTTTTTAAGCAGGAAACAAACACGAAGCCTCAACAAACCAACGAAACATCAAAACGGGATTCATCTCGACTGAACCTCCGTCTGAGCGAATGTTTGACACGTGAATTCAAGTTTAAGAATTTAGTTTTCTTTAAACTTTAAATCTGTTGAGGCTGAAACTTTCCGAACACGCGCTCACGTTGGCTTCCAGATTTACTGGAAACGTCGATCAGTTTCTGAACGATGAGCTCATCGAAGAACAGCTGTTCAACGACGACGTTGCCCTCTTGTGGCGTTCAAGACCTCCGAATTCTCTGAACTTCTGTTCACGAGTTGTGACGTGTTTGCTGACGTTATAAGTGAATAAATTATCATTTTGACCACGTGGAGTTTTGGGGCTCGTTTCTCTACAGATGAACTGTTCCAACCCGCCAGCCGTCAAAAACAACCAATCACAAAGAGACAGACTGATCTCTTCTGTGATGTCATCCCCTGCACACACCTGTAACCAGGTGAGATGTAGAAATGTTGAGTCAGCTGCAGGTCGGCTGATTGGAGCGTCCCAAACCTGTCGCCGTCAGCGGGCGGAGCTTCTCCTCTGTATGCTGATTGGCTGGGTTTCATGAACGAAGCAGGTTACTGGTCAGCAGGTGAAACGTGTTATTTCAAACTAAACGTATAAATGTGTTGGAGAACAGGAGTTCGCGTTTCCTTTGATTGCTCTTTACGTTTTTTCTTTTTCGGGATGTCTGAATACGATAAATGTTTGTGTTAATATTTGAGCTACGAACACGCTCGTCTAAAACTATGGCTACGTTACGTGTTTAATGAACTCCATCTTTAGTGCAATTAGTCGACGTGCTCGGAGCAGCGCGTCCTGCATCCGCAGATTTTTAACGTACATGCGCTTAATATCTCAAAACTAAATGTCAGAGCGACGCCCAGTTTCTGCTCACGAGAAAAGTACACGGAGATCGTTCCCTCGCCGACACCACTCAGATCAGCCGGACGGTCAGCGGATCGGAGGAGAGGCTGAGACCGAGAGGTGCATGATGGGAACACTCGGAGCCAATCAGCTGCTCCGTTACACCTCGGTCAGGAAATTAAACTGGAGTCGGAACAACGGTCATCGTCAGAAACACGTCAGCAGGTCGGAGTTCGAACAAGAAAAACGTCACGTGGCTTTTTGAACCGACTGAATGTAAAAACGGCCGACAGTTTCCATGGAGACGGATTAAAATATCTGACTGCTTTTAAAGTATTTCTTTACATGATTCTTAATAGTAGTCTGCAACCAGGCAACGCATCACGTTGGGCAACGCGTCACATTGGGCAACGACAACAGTTCCCTCAGCGTCCACTTCATCACGTCGGGTTCCAAAGATGATCAAAGGTCCACTTACTGCTTTTCTCTCAGCACATTGACCCAGAACAGATTCCAGATCTCACTACGGTTGACCGATCAGTTGACCGATCAGTTGACCGATCAGTTGCCTCGTTGTACGGTAACAAACATTAAAGCTCTGACAGGTGAGTCGTCGCTCACTTCCTGTCTGAGCCGACATGTCATTAAACATGTTGAAGAAGCAGGAAGACTTGTTGTTGTTGATGTGGTCACATGATGCAGTCTGTTTTATTGCTGACTGTCCCAACTCAGCTTCAACAGGAAGCTCCGCCCACACCACCTTCTTCTTCTCAGGGTTTAATGGAAACGTTGTGACTTCATGTCAAGGTGTCAGAGAGGCGCCGGACAGGAAGTTGGATCCCGGTGATGGTTTGTGGAAACAGACTACCTGTCAATCATCCTCAGATCAGCTGACCAGACACTGATGTCATCAAACTGAACCGCTGACAGGAAACCCGACAGCGACCTGAAGGTGAGAGTCATGTGACCGGCGTCATCTCTGTCATCTCATCTCTGCCTCCTCTGGTCACTCCTCTGGTCACATGACCTTCACCTGCGGGTCACAGCGGTCACCGACACGCAGCGACCAATCAGGGTTCTGTTCCTAGGACGTGTTTCCATGACGACAGCCCCGCCGCACAGTCCCAGTCTGACCTTTGACCCAGTCCTCTGACATCCACAGGCCCCGCCCCCTCGATGACACAGGTGCTAATGTCTCCAGGACGTTGGGAACACAGAAAAGGTGTCGGACGTGTTCGAACCGAAGAGCGATGAGTTCCGTGAGTTCATAAAAAACGACATCACTACGAAAAAATGCATCAGCCGGTTTAAAATCTGCAGCGCTTCAATATAAAGTGCTTCGTTACGTTGTTACGTTTTTACAGTTTCTTATTAAAATATTTTCCCTGGAGTGAAACCATAGTAAACATGTTACACGTTGGTAAAAATAAACATTTGGAATGTCTCTTTAAGTCCCAGCGGCTCATTTTGGTCAAGCTGAACTCGTCCCCGGAGCCTGAAACAGGAAACGACCACACGTTACCATGGCGACACCACACACAGCTGAGAGCAGAGCATCATGGGAGATGAGGTGAGTCAGAACCAGAACATCCTTCAGAGACCTGTTTACACCTCTGACAACACTAACGGGTCCCTGAAGGTACCACAGAGGAACCTGATCTAAAGGGTGTGTAGTTCTACCTGTAGTGTGTAGTTATACCTGTAGTTTGTAGTTCTACCTGTAGTGTGTAGTTCAACCTGTAATTTGTCGTTCTACCTGTAGTTTGTAGTTCTACCTGTAGTGTGTAGTTCAACCTGTAATTTGTCGTTCTACCTGTAGTTTGTAGTTCTACCTGCAGTGTGTAGTTCTACATGTAGTTTGAAGTTCTACCGGTAGTTTGTTCTACCTGTATATTGTATTTCTACCTGTAGTTTGTAGTTAAACCTGTAGTGTGTAGTTCTACCTGTAGTTTGTAGTTCTACCTGTAGTTTGTAGGTCTACCTGTAGTTTGTAGGTCTACCTGTAGTTTGTAGTTCAACCTGTAGTTCAACCTGTAGTGTGTAGTTATACCTGTAGTTTGTAGTTCTACCTGTAGCTTGTAGTTCTACCTGTAGCTTGTAGTTATACCTGTAATTTGTAGTTATACCTGTAGTTTGTAGTTCAACCTGTAGTGTGTAGTTCAACCTGTAATTTGTCGTTCTACCTGTAGTTTGTCGTTCTACCTGTAGTTTGTAGTTCAACCTGTAGTGTGTAGTTCAACCTGTAATTTGTCGTTCCACCTGTAGTTTGTAGTTCTACCTGTAGTGTGTAGTTCTACCTGTAGTGTGTAGTTCTACCTGTAGTTTGTAGTTCTACCGGTAGTTTGTTCTACCTGTACATTGTATTTCTACCTGTAGTTTGTAGTTCTACCTGTAGTTTGTAGTTCTACCTGTAGTTTGCAGTTCCACCTGTAGTTGGTAGTTCTACCTGTAGTTTGTAGTTATACCTGTCGTTTGTAGTTCTACCTGTAGTTTGTAGTTCTACAGTAACAGATTGAAACAGAGTGAAACTGTGAAACTGAACTTGTGAACGTGTGGTTTATTTCGGACGTGACTTCAGGTCTCATCAGTCCCAGTTAGTAGAAGTGGATCCATGCAGGACGCAGGACTCAGCAGGTGAACTCACCTGAACTCATCTAAACACTTTATATTCTGTCTCTCTGATCAGAGCAGGTTACAGACTAAACTGTAGTTTGAAGATTGTCCACCAGGCGGCGCTGCAGCGTCTCACCTGCTGAGTCCTCGTCCTCCTTAAAGCACGGCGGTGACACACAAAGGCCGAACACAAACACACATACAAAAATATCTCCATACAAAAGATACAAAAGTAAAAAATAAATAAATTACAAACAGGAAGTGGAGGAAGAGTTCAGAGGTTGTAGATGAGGATGATGAAGATGACGGGGGTCAGTCAGGTTAGCATGCATCAGGTAGCATGTAGCTGTTAGGTCTCTGCGGTGACGGCGGCTGGTTTAGCAGCAGATATGGCAGAAGGGGCGGGGCTTGGCGTGTGCAGCAGGCTGACAAACAGAAAGAGGGTGGAGGTGGGCAGGTAGAGGAAGAGGAAGAGGACGACGTCCTCGCTGAGACAGAGGACAAAGCCGCTCTGCTCCGTCATCATCCAGTCCACCAGCACCCCCACCAGCAGGTAGTACACCTGGAACTCCTGGAGGTCGTCCCACTCCTCATCATCCGGGCCCGCCCCCACCGCCGCCTCCTCCGAAAAGCTCTTCTGCCTGGCCACACCCCCTCCGCCACCGCTGTCACTCACCATGGGCTTCATCTCTGCCCCCTCCGACACCGCCTCCTTCACCCGGCTCCGCCCACGCTCCACCGCCCGCTCCAACCGCCGGCTGCTCTCCACAAACTCCTGCAGGGGCGGGGCCAAACAGAGGGTGTAACAGCAATGAAGTTAATTCAAGTCAGAAAAATACAAACAACAAGGTGTCATCACCGTCAGACGGCGTTCCTCACCATCAGAGCTTTGTCCATGAAGAACTCCTTCCCCGGAGTGCCGTCGTTGTACTTGGTGTCAATGGCGAAGCAGAGGAAGAGGACGTCCACCACAATCTCGAAGACGGACAGGAAGCAGTGCGCCACCAGGAAGGAGAACAGACACACGATGATGAGCGGCAGCAGCCACTCGGCGTAGTCTTGCTGGTAGTTCAGCAGCAGCACGCCGGCGAACGCCGTCGACGTCACGATCAGGATCTGAGGGGAGAGTTTACCATCAAGTCCAACACCAACCGACTCCAGAACCAGAACCCGCTCGGACCGGCGGCCTCACCTTCCCCAGGAAGAGCACGAAGTCTCCAACGGCGTTGATGGTGGCGACGCGCAGCGCATTCTCCACCAGCAGCACGAAGGCGTCGCGGGCAGACGTGCAGAAACTGGTGTTGTTGATGGCCGTGGCTGCATATGCATTCTGGGAAAAAAAAAAAAAAGATAGACGCAGGTGTGACGGACACACCTGGACCAATCAGAGTGCAGCGTATGTGTGGTGGGGCGGGAGGGGGGGTCACCTGATTGAGATAGTTGAGGCACTTCTCCAAACACCACAGACAGCAGATACACGTCTTCAGCAGGCAGCGAGCACACGCGTTCTCCTGGAAACACATGATGTCATCAATAACTTTATCAATACAAACACATGATGTCATCAATAACTATCAATACAAACACATGATGTCATCAATAACTTTAGCAATACAAACACAAACACATGATGTCATCATCACATGACTCCTGAGGTGATGATGTCAGAACCTTCGATCAATAATCAATAACGTCTCATTCACAGATCAGAGGTTATTAATAAAGTTACCTTTCCTTTGAGCTGGTTGTGGACGTACATGAGGACGAGTCGGGGGATCTTCACCAGCGTGATGATGAAGGATCCTTTAGCGACGGTTCCCAGGTGGTACCGGGCCAGCCTCAGAACCGAGGACAGGATCGGGGTCACTGGAAGGCGGTTCTTGTCCCTGAAACACAAAGTCCACGTTAAGATCTGCTGAAACCAGTCAGGTTCTGTGGCCTCGCACCCGGCCCGGTGCAGACAGGTGTGGACTCACCTGGTGAAGTAGTACGTGACCACGGCTCCGGCCACCGTCATCTGCTGACAGGCCAGGATGAACTCGCTGACCCAGACCAGACCCACAGCGTGGTACCAGGTCAGGTACTGAAGAGGACCCGTCAGTCTGAACTCGGTCAGTCCCGTCTCCTCGTTCTGGACCGGGTTCCCTGCAAAGTCACATGGACCAGGATCAGGGACCAGGACCAAGGACCGGGACCAGGGACCAGGGACCAGGACCAGGACCAGGGACCAGAGGGGACAGAAAGAGAAACCAGAACATCAGATGAAGCAGATAATAAGTGGACCAGTAGAGCAGTAGTGTGAAGCTGCATCTGACCGGTGGTTCCGAGGAAGAGCAAAACCAGAACCCAGTAGGTCCAGAAGAGCAGCAGGGCGATGAAGGTGACGAAGGGCTGCAGCGTCAGCAGCGGCAGGTGGATGAAGACTTTTCCGGCCACGTGGAACAGCGCGATGGTCAGAGCCACTCGCTTCCTCATGAAGAGCATCAGCAGCAGCAGGATGATCTGAAACACAAGCACACTCAGCTGTGGCTCCGCCCACCGCGTCATGACATCACGTCCACATACGTACCGTGAAGACGGTGGCAGAAACGGCGTAGACGAGCAGCGCCTGCCCGCCGTCCCGGATCACCTCCACTTCCTCCTTGGCCTCCTTGGCCGGTTTGACGGAGGTGTCGTTGCCGTAGAGCCGGTGGTCGACGTAGAGCCACCAGAGGACGCTGGTCCCCGCTGAGACACACACACACAACCATCACACACAGTCCAACTACACACTCACACACAAACAGGAAGTGACCTCACCGAGGGACCCGAGGACGACCAGCGCGGTGAGGATCCAGACGAGGACAGCGGAGATGTAGCGGATGATGACCATGAGGATCATGGAGAGGACTAAGGAGAGACAGAGGACACGTGAGGTGGCGTCCCGGCAGAGAGTACATGGAGACGGAGGCGGTCCTACCGAGAGCGAGGACGCACAGACCGATGATGACCTCCTTACTCGCCGCCACGCCGGCGATTAGACGGTGAAGAACGCTGTTATCGCCCACGAACGTCACCACGGCTTCCGCAAACTGGGCGTAACATGACACGTCCACCGGCGTGCAGCGGTTAAACACCGGCAGCGGTTTGCTGAGGACCGAGGTCAGAGGTCAGAGGTCAGATGTTGGATACAGGGTTTCAGAGGAGGTCGGGGTGAGAAGCTGGACGTACCTGGGAGGAACAGGAAGTTTGGGACACTTGGTGACGCGTTCAGGGAGACCCGGATATTTATGAGCCGCCAACTCGTAGGAACATAGTTCAGAACCTGAGACAGGAAGCAGACGGAAGTCATCTTCATCATCATCATCACCATCATCACTTTCATCATCATCACCATTATCACCAACATCATCATCACCATCATCATCATCACCGTCATCATCACCTTCCTCATCACCAACATCATCATCACCATCATCATCACCAACATCATCATCGCCATCTCCAACATCATCACCATCACCTTCATCATCACCTTCAACATCATCATCACCAACATCATCATCATCATCACCAACATCATCATCATCACCAACATCATCATCAGCACCATCATCACCAACATCATCATCACCATCATCATCATCATCACCATCATCATCACCAACATCATCACCTTCATCATCATCATCATCACCATCAACATCACCATCACCTTCATCATCACCATCATCACCTTCATCATCATCACCATCATCATCACCAACATCATCACCTTCAACATCATCATCATCATCACCAACATCACCATCACCAACATCATCATCAGCACCATCATCATCACCAACATCATCATCAGCACCATCATCATCACCAACATCATCACCACCATCACCATCATCACCAACATCATCACCTTCATCATCATCACCATCATCATCACCATCTTCATCATCATCATCATCATCACCAACATCATCATCATCACCGTCTTCATCATCATCACCATCATCACCAACATCACCATCATCATCACCATCACCTTCAACATCATCACCATCATCACCCTCATCATCACCAACATCATCATCATCACCATCATCACCAACATCACCATCATCATCACCATCACCTTCAACATCATCACCATCATCACCCTCATCATCACCAACATCATCATCATCATCGCCATCACCAACATCACCATCACCATCATCATCACCAACATCATCATCATCATCACCAACATCACCTTCATCATCATCGCCATCACCAACATCACCATCACCATCACCTTCAACATCATCATCACCAACATCACCTTCATCATCATCACCATCACCAACATCATTATCATCAGCACCATCATCATTACCAACATCATCATCACCATCACCAACATCATCACCATCATCACCTTCATCACCATCATCACCAACATCATCATCACCAACATCATCATCACCATCACCATCATCATCACCATCACCTTCAACATTACCATCACCATCATCATCATCATCACCATCATCACCATCAACATCATCATCACCAACATCACCATCATCATCACCATCACCTTCAACATCACCATCACCTTCATCATCACCATCATCACCATCATCATCACCAACATCATCATCATCGCCATCACCAACATCACATCACCATCATCATCATCACCATCACCTTCAACATCATCACCAACACCATTATCATCAGCACCATCATCATTACCATCATCTTCATCACCATCTTCATCATCATCACCATCATCACCAACATCATCATCACCAACATCACCATCATCATCACCATCACCTTCAACATCACCATCACCTTCATCATCACCATCATCACCATCATCATCACCAACATCATCATCGCCATCACCAACATCACCATCACCATCATCATCATCACCTTCAACATCATCACCAACATCATTATCATCAGCACCATCATCATTACCATCATCATCATCACCATCACCATCTTCATCATCATCACCATCATCACCAACATCATCATCACCAACATCATCACCATCATCATCACCATCACCATCATCACCAACATCACCTTCAACATCACCATCACCTTCATCATCATCAACATCATCACCAACATCATCATCATCATCACCATCACCTTCAACATCACCATCACCTTCATCATCATCACCATCATCATCACCTTCATCATCATCACCATCATCATCACCATCATCATCACCAACATCATCACCATCATCATCACCTTCAACATCATCATCACCTTCATCATCATCACCATCATCATCACCAACATCATCACCATCATCATCACCAACATCATCATCATCACCAACATCATCACCTTCATCATCATCATCACCATCACCAACATCACCATCATCATCACCAACATCATCACCTTCATCATCATCACCATCATCACCATCGTCATCATCACCAACATCATCACCAACATCATCATCACCATCATCATCACCAACATCATCATCACCAACATCATCATCATCATCATCAAACTGAAACTTTAATCACAGGCGGAGCTTCAATCTGTCAATCACTCTGATTATTGATCCATCAGAACAGACGTGTCTGTGTGTGAATGTGTGACAGGAGCTCCTTTCATAAACAACATGGCTGCCAGCGAGCTGTGAGGTCACCTGACCAAACGCCTGCTGCCACGTTTCCACCAGTGAGTCACCGAGCGGCCATGATGGAGGACCTCCGAGTAGAGTGGCACCGACGACACGGCTCACATTAATGCTGCCTTTGTTACTCTGAGTGTGTTCACACTGTCGCCTGCAGACATTCAGTCATCGCCGTGACGACACGACGGCAAGCGTCTGGCCAACTGCTGACATCACTGCGTCCTCTGTAACCAACCAAAAGGTCTGTTCCTCTATCTTTGTGAGGACACAGTGTATTCACAGGCCCTTTCCCCTGTAACACTTCACCTGCCTTCACCTGTAACACTTCACCTGCTTTCACCTATAACACTTCACCTGCTTTCACCTCCACCACTTCACCTGCCTTCACCTGTAACACTTCACCTGCTTTCCCCTCCACCACTTCACCTGCCTTCACCTGTAACACTTCACCTGCTTTCACCTCCACCACTTCACCTGCCTTCACCTGTAACACTTCACCTGCCTTCACCTGTAACACTTCACCTGCTTTCCCCTGTAACACTTCAACTGCTTTCCCCTCCACCACTTCACCTGCTTTCCCCTCCACCACTTCACCTGTCTTCACCTGTAACACTTCACCTGCCTTCACCTGTAACACTTCACCTGCTTTCACCTATAACACTTCACCTGCTTTCACCTCCACCACTTCACCTGCCTTCACCTGTAACACTTCACCTGCTTTCCCCTCCACCACTTCACCTGCCTTCACCTGTAACACTTCACCTGCTTTCACCTCCACCACTTCACCTGCCTTCACCTGTAACACTTCACCTGCCTTCACCTGTAACACTTCACCTGCTTTCCCCTGTAACACTTCAACTGCTTTCCCCTCCACCACTTCACCTGCTTTCCCCTCCACCACTTCACCTGTCTTCACCTGTAACACTTCAACTGCTTTCACCTGTAACACTTCACCTCCTTTCACCTGTAACACTTCACCTGCTTTCACCGGTAACACTTCACCTGCTTTCCCCTCCACCACTTCACCTGCTTTCCCCTCCACCACTTCACCTGTCTTCACCTGTAACACTTCACCTGCCTTCACCTGTAACACTTCACCTACTTTCACCTGTAACACTTCACCTGCGTTCAGGAGTCATATGATAGCGCTGCCTCACCGTTGAACATGGCGAACCTCTTCAGGTCCTGGTACGTCTTCAGCTCTTCGGTGGGACACAGGGACACACACAGAGCCATGGACTTGATCTTCCTCTGGACGATGTCGATGTTGCAGGGATCCAGGAAGAAGACAAACCTGCAGGAGACAGAGAGGACAGGAAGTCAGCAACGTTTACACAGAGGTGAGCTGCCTTTGTATTTCAGGAGAGGACTTGACGCTTGAGGGAGTCTATTGGAGACTGTCCCTAGTGGTCCTCAGTGGTACTGCACCTTACAGAGCCGAAGACTACGGACAGTTTTTTAAACAGTCTGTGGTCCACAACCATCAGATCATTCTATAATTATAATATTTATAATAATTATCACTCTCTTCAGTGACCAGAAGGGGCAGTAGTGGGTCAGGTGGTGCAGCAGGTTTCACACTGATTGTCCTCGGGTCCTTCTGTTCACATGACGTGTCCCTGAACACTGGACCTCCTGTTGGTTCTGGTGGACCACAATGCAGCGTCTGTCTGAGCTGATACCGTCCTGGAGGTGTGTTTAATCAGAACCGGACCAGAGGAGGATTAAAGCAGCACGATGTGACGATGTGGATGTGGGAGGAACGTGTGACTCAACTCAACAACAAACCCAACAAAGAGCCTCAGTCTGGTCTGCAGGGCCCTGAACGCCTCATGGCTGCTCTCCTACAGCCGCAGGAATGTGTGTGTGTGTGTGTGTGTGTGTGTGTGTGTGTGTACGCACAATGTCAGTCAGCACAATCAATACTGAATTGTCCCACAGGACTTCGAACGCACCATGTGTTCAAGTGCCAGAAAGAGTCTCAATAACACACTGAAAATACTGAAGTACTACAGTAATACTACAATAATACAACAGTAATATGACAGTAATACTACAGTAATACTGCAATAATGCAACAGTAATATGACTAATACTACGTTATTAAAAAGCCAGATAAAACCAGAGTATAATATAAAGTACTGCAGTATTACACTGACCGATACTTCAGCTCCTCTAACGCTGTAAACACACAACGTGACAGATTCGGTTCTGATCCAATAAAAACTGAAGCTGTCATTGAGTTTAAAAATGCTCCGAAAATAACCAACATAAAAACTCTTTAATAACCTGAATAAGAACTTTAATAACCTGAACAGAACGTTAACACAGGAAACAGGAAGCAACGGACTCACTTCCTGTCGGTGTGATCGAGGCCGCTCAGCCGGACGCCTTCGATCTGCTCGTTGCGTCGGCCGCAGGTGTTTCCGTAGCTGTCATACCCGAAGACGAGGCGAGCGGCGCCGCCGGTGACGATGGTGAAGCCGCAGATGCTGCCCTGCAGGACGGAGACGAGGCGGCTGTCAGAGGGCCATCAATCACTGTCATCAATCACTGAATCAGCTGATTAACACCTGATGAGGTCAGAGGTCAGAACAACGTGTTTCTGGATCAGCTGTTTGTTCTGGTTTCTACTCAACATTAAACTTTCATGTTTCTATTTCTGTCCTCTTCAGTTGTAACAGAAAACTGCTGCCGACCAATCAGATCACTCTGCTGCACCAGCCAATCAGCTGCCAGCTCTGCTGCGGCGTTCACTGTCTGCAGTAATACAGGACGGCAAAGTCCGACTCATTTATGTTTCATCTCTCTGTGTAACCTGCAGCTGAACCGACCTGGAGGACCCGGGACCTGGAGGACCCAGGACCTGGAGGGACCTGAAGGAACCGGGACCTGGAGGACCCGGGACCTGGAGGAACCTGAAGGAACCGGGACCTGAAGGAACCGGGACCCGGAGGAACCGGGAAATGGAGGAACCGGGACATGGAGGAACCTGGAGGAACTGGGAACTGGAGGAACCAGAACCTGGAGGAACCGGGACCTGGAGGAAATGGCACCTGAAGGAACTGGGACCTGAAGGAACCGGGACCTGGAGGACCCGGGACCTGGAGGAACCTGAAGGAACCGGGACCTGGAGGAAACGGCACTTGAAGGAACCGGGACCTGAAGGAACCTGGATGAACCGGGAAATGGAGGAACCGGAACCTGGAGGAACCGGGAACTGGAGGAACCGGAACCTGGAGGAACCGGGTATGACATTTAGATGACGTTCAGGACTGTTACACATTGAAGATTTCAATCAGCTGATTTGATGTTTTTCTCTGTCCTGAATCTTTTTGGACTTCAGAACCAACAGAATGTCTGAAAGTGTCGGACCAACCTGTTCCACATCCTAACGACAACTTTGAAATATTTTCTGTTATCATACGGACAAATCAATCAATTGATGGATCACTAAAATAAATGGATGAATAGGGTGACCTCTGACCTCTGACTGCAGTCTGGTCCAACTTTTACTTCTACTCACTGATAAAAACGAGTAAAAGTACTTTTATCTGATCCTCTGATACATAAAAATACACAAACACTTCAACACTCATCAGATACTGCAGTACTACTATAGTAATATTATAGTAATACTACAGTACTACTGCAGTAATATTACATTATTACTACAGTAATATTACATTATTACTACAGTAATTCTACAAGTACTACATCAGTAATAGTACAGTAATACTGCAGTACTAAATAGTACTACTAGTACTGCAGTATTACTACGTGGACTGTAGTAGTAATACTGCAGTCCAGCTATTTGTAGTACTGCTGTAGTAGTATTGTAGTAGTACAGTAGTTCTACTACAGCAGGACTACAGTACTCCTCCAGCAGTAAGTTTGCCGGGCTGCCGGTGCCGGGCTGCCGGTGCCGGGCTGTGCAGTTACCATGCCGACGCAGAAGACGGTGAAGAGCAGGAACCAGGGCAGGTCGGTGCAGCTCCGGTCCTCCAGCGGTCTCCATTCTCTCTTTGTCCTCTGAAACACACACAAACACGGTCACCGTGAGAGCACAGCCGGGCCTCCAGAACCGGGCCGAGCCGGGCTCACCTCCACCCCCCTCCCCTCGGCCCGTTAGCGCGGCTCGGCTCATCACTGATCACACACACCGGGCTCGGTGTTGTTTACCGGGAGCGGAGTGGCGCCGCTGACAGGCCCCGGTAACCCGCCTGTTCTCGGGAGGAGCTAATTGGATTAAGAGCGCTGCTGGCTCTAATCCCAGCTCGGCCCGCTCGGCTCCCCGGAACCCGTTTCTCTTTCACGGTGACAAAAAAAAAAAAAAAATCCACGCACCGGTGGTCTGCTGAAGGACACCGGCAGGATGGAGGACGGTACCGGCCCGGACCGGACCGGACCAGGCCATGCTTACCTCCGAGCTACCGCAGCATCCCATTGCAGTCAGGGTGGACGTTCCCGGAGCTTCACGGAGCTTCACGGAGCTTCAGCTCAGCAGCAGCGGGGGTCTGGAGCCCGACAGGCGGGGAGAGGAGACGGACAGCCCCGCGTGATGCCGGAGGCCGAGCCCGGAGCGGAGACGGTCCCGACGGTCAGACTGCGCGCTCCGGCCCGCTGAACATGTTACTGTCTGAGCCTCTCCGGTTACCGAACCTAACGGGGATTAACGGCCGAGGATTTGTCCGCCACACTTCCTGGTGGGCCGTCAGGTACAGCGGCCATTCATCTCATTGCGCACGCGCAATCAGTTGCCGCGCCGAAGCGGAGCTCAACAACATCCCCGAGGAGCTGCGGCTGCAGTACCGGCTCTGACCGCTGAGCGGAGGGGAACGGCAGTGTGGCGCTGTTCCCACTGACTTTCTACTTAGTCTAGAAAACACACGGACCGTTTGACCAGCAGGTAGAAAAGATGGATGAACATTCATCAGCAGACTGCAGCGCTGTCTTTACCCGGAGACATTGTCCTCATAAACCACAGAGCTGTCCTCTCAGACTCAAACACACAACAACTCTGAAAGAGTCCTCACAGTCAAAACAACAAAACCTCACACAAACATAAACAAAAAAAGGAAGTGATCACGTTTCATATCCTAAAGGTCAAAGGTCAGTTTCTCTGTGACATCATCCTGTTTCCGTCCATCAGTGATGTCCATCTTTCTCTTGTGAAGAGATCTTCTGTTGTCATGGCAACCAGGAGGAGGAGACAACCAGGAGGAGGGGACAACCAGGAGGAGGAGGAGACAACCAGGAGCAGACAACCAGGAAGAGGGGACAACCAGGAGGAGGAGACAACCAGGAGGAGGGGACAACCAGGAGGAGCAGACACCGAGGAGGAGGAGACAACCAGGAGCAGACAACCAGGAAGAGGGGACAACCAGGAGGAGCAGACACCGAGGAGGAGGAGGAGACAACCAGGAGCAGACAACCAGGAGGAGCAGACAACCAGGAGGAGCAGACAACCAGGAGGAGGAGACAACCAGGAGGAGCAGACAACGAGGAGGAGGAGACAACCAGGAGCAGACAGCCAGGAGGAGGAGACAACCAGGAGCAGACAACCAGGAGGAGGGGACAACCAGGAGCAGACAACCAGGAGGAGGGGACAACCAGGAGCAGACAACCAGGAGGAGGGGACAACCAGGAAGAGGGGACAACCAGGAGCAGACAACCAGGTTTAATATTTTTATGGTGATTTCATCAGTTTAAATAAATCTTTCATTTAGATTTTTATCAGCAAGTCACGTTGGATGTTTCTGGTTATTGTGTCTAAACTTTGGTTAGTTAGTCATTCAGTTTGTTGCTTATTTTCTTCGATTTTTCTCGTCTAATTGATTGTTTGCTTTCCTATTTGTTTGTTTACTTTCTTGTTGCTTCTTTCTTTGTAAATGCTGACCTGTGGAGGAGTGTTCCCTGTGATCAGCTGTTATTGATTATTGGCTGTATTTGTTTGTGTTATTTACATGTTTATCTGTGTTTGTCCCATGTTGTCCTCCACAGCATCTGTTGACCGTCTGAGGACAGAGGAGGACACAGAGGACAGAGAGGACGGAGAGAACGGGTCCAGGGTTCATCCCTGTCAACCTGCTGCCTTAATAAATAGTGAAGACATTCTGAGCTGCTGCAGAAAAAGAAGTGACGTCTTTGTTTCACTTCTACATGAATACAGAGTTCAGTGTTTACAGTCTGCACCAGTCACCACATACAGTACACACACACACACACACACACACACACACACACACACACACACACACACACACACACACACACACACTAACACATACACACACACACTAACACAAACACACTAACACACACACACAAACACACTAACACACACACACACACTAACACACACACACACACACACACACACACACACTAACACAAACACACACACACACACACTAACACACACACACACACACACACACTAACACACACACACTAATACACACACACACACTAACACACACACACACACACACACTAACACACACACACACTAACACACACACACACACACACACTAACACACACACACACTAATACACACACACACACTAACACACACACACACACACTAACACATACACACACACACTAACACAAACACACACACACAAACACACAAACACACTAACACACACACACACACACACACACTAACACACACACAAACACACTAACACACACACACTAACACACATACACTAATACACACACACACACACTAATACACACACACACACACACACACACACTAACACAAACACACACACACACACACACACACACACTAATACACACACACACACACACTAACACACACACTAACACACACTAATACACACACACACACACACACACACACACACACACACACACACACACACACACACCACCCAGGGATGGACAGTAACTCAGTCCATTTACTCCATTCAGAGTCTGGATGTTCTTGAAGGCTGAGAACCAACTGAAGAAGTGAACTGTTAATAAACAATCATAATAACAACAATTATAATGATAATAATAATGATAATAATAAGCTGCATGGAGCCGGTCTTTCTGCCCTGATATTCTCGATGTAGTTGGACTCCTTGTGTCTCTGGTGGAGCATTAACGTCCCACCGAGACAGAACAGACGCTTTAAAAACACACCGTGCTGTGGTGGAAATCAGCGTGTGGGCTCAGGAACAGGCGTGTTGAAGACTTCCTGTTTCTCTGCTCCAGTTTCTCTGCTCCAGTTTCATGTCCATGGCTGTTATGTGAACACATGTTCACGTAGCAGCGGTCACGTTAACGTGCTGATTAATAACTCTGAATACGTCCTGATGAAGGTCGTTGATCCTCCGTGTACATCACCGCGCTATGTTCAGGAACACTGAACTTATTGATCAGACTTTTTCTGCACACACTGGTTGTGCTCTCAGCTAGGTATGGGGGGCGGAGCCGGAGGCGGAAATAAGAAATAAAAGCAGAAATAAGTCAGCTGGTGTTTTACCTTTATCCTGAGCAGGGCTTGCTGTTGAGAGCCTGAACACAGACGCTTAGAGTCCATGTTCCCGGGGGGGTCCAGCAGAGTCCTGGAGGTCCAGCAGTAGTGCTGGTTCTGTCAGACTGAGGACAGTGATGTGGGTCTAATCAGGCAGCAGAGGACAGAGAGCTTTTGTCTCATTGTTTACTGTAGTACCAGGCTGAACACTGTGTGTGTGTGTGTGTGTGTGTGTGTGTGTGTGTGTGTGTGTGTGTGTGTGTGTGTGTGTGTGTGTGTGTGTGTCTGTCTGAGCTGCAGCGCCCCCTGCTGTGAGGATGTCTGCAGACTGTTTCAGGTGAAATGAGCTGATCATTAATCTCAGAATTATTGACGACTGATCAGAAACAGATTTGTGACATCATAAATTCAGTAAATGTTTGTTGTGTTTTTATTAAAGAACTCTGGAGCTTTAAATCTGAATGTTTCAACTTTCCTTCAGAAGAAGAGTTTCTGTCTGTAAAACACTGGCTGGATGTGAACTACTGCCCCCATGTGACAGGTTGGTACTCTGAAAGATTAATACTCTTACAGGTTAGTACTCTGACAGGTTAGTGCTGACAAGTTGGTACTGTGACAGGTTAGTACTCTTACAGGTTAGTACTCTGACAGGTTAGTACTCTAACAGGTTAGTTCTCCCACAGGTTGGTACTCTGACAGGTTAGTACTCAAACAGGTTAGTTCTCTGACAGGTTAATACTTTGACAGGTTAATACTCTGACAGGTTGGTACTCTGACAGGTTAGTACTCTGACAGGTTAGTTCTCCCACAGGTTGGTACTCTGACAGGTTAGTACTCTAACAGGTTAGTTCTCTGACAGGTTAATACTTTGACAGGTTAATACTCTGACAGGTTGGTACTCTGACAGGTTGGTACTCTGACAGGTTAGTTCTCCCACAGGTTAGTACTCTCACTGGTTAGTTCTCCGAAAGGTTAGTACTCTTATAGGTTAGTACTCTGACAGGTTAGTTTTTTGACAGGTTAGTTCTCTGACAGGTTAATACTTTGACAGGTTAATACCCTGACAGGTTGGTACTCTGACAGGGTAGTACTCTGACAGGTTAGTTCTCCCACAGGTTAGTTCTCTGACAGGTTAGTACTCTGACAGGTTAATATTCTGACAGTTTAGTACTCTGACAGGTTAGCACTCTGACAGGTTAGTACTCTTATAGGTTAGTACTCTGACAGGTTAGTTTTTTGACAGGTTAGTTCTCTGACAGGTTAATACTTTGACAGGTTAATACCCTGACAGGTTGGTACTCTGACAGGGTAGTACTCTGACAGGTTAGTTCTCCCACAGGTTAGTTCTCTGACAGGTTAGTACTCTGACAGGTTAATATTCTGACAGTTTAGTACTCTGACAGGTTAGCACTCTGACAGGTTGGTACTCTCACTGGTTAGTTCTCTGACAGGTTAGTTTTTTGACAGGTTAGTTCTCTGACAGGTTAATACTCTGACAGTTTAGTACTCTGACAGGTTAGTACTCCCACAGGTTAATACTCTGACAGGTTGGTACTCTGAAAGGTTAATACTCTGACAGGTTAGTTCTCTGACAGGTTAATACTTTGACAGGTTAATACTCTGACAGGTTGGTACTCTGACAGGTTAGTTCTCCCACAGGTTAGTACTCTCACTGGTTAGTTCTCCGAAAGGTTAGTACTCTTATAGGTTAGTACTCTGACAGGTTAGTTTTTTGACAGGTTAGTTCTCCCACAGGTTATTACTCTGACAGGTTAGTTCTCTGACAGGTTAGTACTCTGACAGGTTAGTACTCTGACAGGTTAGTTCTCTGACAGGTTGGTACTCTCACTGGTTAGTTCTCTGACAGGTTAGTTTTTTGACAGGTTAGTTCTCTGACAGGTTAATACTCTGACAGTTTAGTACTCTGACAGGTTAGTACTCCCACAGGTTAGTACTCTGACAGGTTAGTACTCTGACAGGTTAGTTCTCCCACAGGTTAGTACTCTCACTGGTTAGTTCTCCGAAAGGTTAATACTCTGACAGTTTAGTACTCTGACAGGTTAGTACTCCCACAGGTTGGTACTCTGACAGGTTAGTACTCTGACAGCTTAGTTCTCTGACAGGTTAATACTTTGACAGGTTAATACTCTGACAGGTTAATACTTTGACAGGTTGGTACTCTGACAGGTTGGTACTCTGACAGGTTAGTCCTCCCACAGGTTAGTACTTTCACTGGTTAGTTCTCCGAAAGGTTAGTACTCTTATAGATTAGTACTCTGACAGGTTAGTTTTTTGACAGGTTAGTTCTCTGACAGGTTAATACTTTGACAGGTTAATACCCTGACAGGTTGGTACTCTGACAGGGTAGTACTCTGACAGGTTAGTTCTCCCACAGGTTAGTTCTCTGACAGGTTAGTACTCTGACAGGTTAATATTCTGACAGTTTAGTACTCTGACAGGTTAGTACTCTGACAGGTTAGTTCTCTGACAGGTTGGTACTCTCACTGGTTAGTTCTCTGACAGGTTAGTTTTTTGACAGGTTAGTTCTCTGACAGGTTAATACTCTGACAGTTTAGTACTCTGACAGGTTAGTACTCCCACAGGTTAATACTCTGACAGGTTGGTACTCTGAAAGGTTAATACTCTGACAGGTTAGTACTCTGACAGGTTAGTTCTCTGACAGGTTAATACTTTGACAGGTTAATACTCTGACAGGTTGGTACTCTGACAGGTTAGTGCTGACAAGTTGGTACTGTGACAGGTTAGTACTCTTACAGGTTAGTACTCTGACAGGTTAGTACTCTAACAGGTTAGTTCTCCCACAGGTTGGTACTCTGACAGGTTAGTACTCTAACAGGTTAGTTCTCTGACAGGTTAATACTTTGACAGGTTAATACTCTGACAGGTTGGTACTCTGACAGGCTGGTACTCTGACAGGTTAGTTCTCCCACAGGTTGGTACTCTGACAGGTTAGTACTCTAACAGGTTAGTTCTCTGACAGGTTAATACTCTCACTGGTTAGTTCTCTGACAGGTTAGTTTTTTGACAGGTTAGTTCTCTGACAGGTTAATACTCTGACAGTTTAGTACTCTGACAGGTTAGTATTCCCACAGGTTAGTACTCTGACAGGTTAGTTCTCCCACAGGTTAGTACTCTCACTGGTTAGTTCTCCGAAAGGTTAATACTCTGACAGTTTAGTACTCTGACAGGTTAGTACTCCCACAGGTTGGTACTCTGACAGGTTAGTACTCTGACAGGTTAGTTCTCTGATAGGTTAATACTTTGACAGGTTGGTACTCTGACAGGTTGGTACTCTGACAGGTTAGTTCTCCCACAGGTTAGTACTTTCACTGGTTAGTTCTCCGAAAGGTTAGTACTCTTATAGATTAGTTCTCTGACAGGTTAATACTTTGACAGGTTAATACTCTGACAGGTTAGTTCTCTGACAGGTTAATACTTTGACAGGTTGGTACTCTGACAAGTTAGTTCTCTGACAGGTTAGTACTCTGACAGGTTAATATTCTGACAGTTTAGTACTCTGACAGGTTAGTACTCTGACAGGTTGGTACTCTCACTGATTAGTTCTCTGACAGGTTAGTTTTTTGACAGGTTAGTTCTCTGACAGGTTAATACTCTGACAGTTCAGTACTCTGACAAGTTAGTTCTCTGACAGGTTAGTACTCTGACAGGTTGGTACTCTGACAGGTTTGTACTCTGACAGGTTAGTACTCTGACAGGTTAGTTCTCTGACAGGTTAATTCTCCCACAGGTTAGTACTCTCACTGGTTAGTTCTCCGAAAGGTTAGTACTCTGACAGGTTAGTTTTTTGACAGGTTAGTTCTCTGACAGGTTAATACTTTGACAGGTTAGTTCTCCCACAGGTTATTACTCTGACAGGTTAGTTCTCTGACAGGTTAGTACTCTGACAGGTTACCATTCTGACAGTTTAGTACTCTGACAGGTTAGTACTCTGACAGGTTAGTTCTCTGACAGGTTGGTACTCTCACTGGTTAGTACTCTGACAGGTTAGTTCTCTGACAGGTTAATACTTTGACAGGTTAATACTCTGACAGGTTGGTACTCTGACAGGTTGGTACTCTGACAGGTTAGTTCTCCCACAGGTTAGTACTCTCACTGGTTAGTTCTCCGAAAGGTTAGTACTCTTATAGGTTAGTACTCTGACAGGTTAGTTTTTTGACAGGTTAGTTCTCTGACAGGTTAATACTTTGACAGGTTAATACCCTGACAGGTTGGTACTCTGACAGGGTAGTACTCTGACAGGTTAGTTCTCCCACAGGATAGTTCTCTGACAGGTTAGTTCTCTGACAGGTTAGTACTCTGACAGGTTAATATTCTGACAGTTTAGTACTCTGACAGGTTAGCACTCTGACAGGTTGGACTCTCACTGGTTAGTTCTCTGACAGGTTAGTTTTTTGACAGGTTAGTTCTCTGACAGGTTAATACTCTGACAGTTTAGTACTCTGACAGGTTAGTACTCCCACAGGTTAATACTCTGACAGGTTGGTACTCTGAAAGGTTAATACTCTGATAGGTTGGTACTCTGACAGGTTAGTTCTCCCGCAGGTTAGTACTCTCACTGGTTAGTTCTCCGAAAGGTTAGTACTCTTATAGGTTAGTACTCTGACAGGTTAGTTTTTTGACAGGTTAGTTCTCCCACAGGTTATTACTCTGACAGGTTAGTTCTCTGACAGGTTAGTACTCTGACAGGTTAGTACTCTGACAGGTTAGTTCTCTGACAGGTTGGTACTCTCACTGGTTAGTTCTCTGACAGGTTAGTTTTTTGACAGGTTAGTTCTCTGACAGGTTAATACTCTGACAGTTTAGTACTCTGACAGGTTAGTACTCCCACAGGTTAGTACTCTGACAGGTTAGTACTCTGACAGGTTAGTTCTCCCATAGGTTAGTACTTTCACTGGTTAGTTCTCCAAAAGGTTAGTACTCTTATAGATTAGAACTCTGACAGGTTAGTTTTTTGACAGGTTAGTTCTCTGACAGGTTTCATACTTTGACAGGTTAATACTCTGACAGGTTAATACTTTGACAGGTTGGTACTCTGACAGGTTGGTACTCTGACAGGTTAGTTCTCCCACAGGTTAGTACTTTCACTGGTTAGTTCTCTGAAAGGTTAGTACTCTTATAGATTAGTACTCTGACAGGTTAGTTTTTTGACAGGTTAGTTCTCTGACAGGTTAATACTTTGACAGGTTAATACCCTGACAGGTTGGTACTCTGACAGGGTAGTACTCTGACAGGTTAGTTCTCCCACAGGTTAGTTCTCTGACAGGTTAGTACTCTGACAGGTTAATATTCTGACAGTTTAGTACTCTGACAGGTTAGTACTCTGACAGGTTAGTTCTCTGACAGGTTGGTACTCTCACTGGTTAGTTCTCTGACAGGTTAGTTTTTTGACAGGTTAGTTCTCTGACAGGTTAATACTCTGACAGTTTAGTACTCTGACAGGTTAGTACTCCCACAGGATAATACTCTGAAGGTTGGTACTCTGAAAGGTTAATACTCTGACAGGTTCGTACTCTGACAGGTTCGTTCTCTGACAGGTTAATACTTTGACAGGTTAATACTCTGACAGGTTGGTACTCTGACAGGTTAGTGCTGACAAGTTGGTACTGTGACAGGTTAGTACTCTTACAGGTTAGTACTCTGACAGGTTAGTACTCTAACAGGTTAGTTCTCCCACAGGTTGGTACTCTGACAGGTTAGTACTCTAACAGGTTAGTTCTCTGACAGGTTAATACTTTGACAGGTTAATACTCTGACAGGTTGGTACTCTGACAGGCTAGTACTCTGACAGGCTAGTTCTCCCACAGGTTGGTACTCTCACAGGTTAGTACTCTAACAGGTTAGTTCTCTGACAGGTTAATACTTTGACAGGTTGGTACTCTGACAGGTTAGTTCTCCCACAGGTTAGTACTCTCACTGGTTAGTTCTCCGAAAGGTTAGTACTCTTATAGGTTAGTACTCTGACAGGTTAGTTTTTTGACAGGTTAGTTCTCTGACAGGTTAATACTTTGACAGGTTAATACCCTGACAGGTTGGTACTCTGACAGGGTAGTACTCTGACAGGTTAGTTCTCCCACAGGTTAGTTCTCTGACAGGTTAGTTGTCTGACAGGTTAGTACTCTGACAGGTTTATATTCTGACAGTTTAGTACTCTGACAGGTTAGCACTCTGACAGGTTGGTACTCTCACTGGTTAGTTCTCTGACAGGTTAGTTTTTTGACAGGTTAGTTCTCTGACAGGTTAATATTCTGACAGTTTAGTACTCTGAGAGGTTAGTACTCCCACAGGTTAATACTCTGACAGGTTGGTACTCTGAAAGGTTAATACTCTGATAGGTTAGTACTCTGACAGGTTAGTTCTCTGACAGGTTAATACTTTGACAGGTTAATACTCTGACAGTTTAGTACTCTGACAGGTTAGTACTCTGACAGGTTAGTTCTCCCACAGGTTAGTACTCTCACTGGTTAGTTCTCCGAAAGGTTAATACTCTGACAGTTTAGTACTCTGACAGGTTAGTACTCCCACAGGTTGGTACTCTGACAGGTTAGTACTCTGACAGGTTAGTTCGCTGACAGGTTAATACTTTGACAGGTTGGTACTCTGACAGGTTGGTACTTTCACTGGTTAGTTCTCCGAAAGGTTAGTACTCTTATAGATTAGTACTCTGACAGGTTAGTTTTTTGACAGGTTAGTTCCCTGACAGGTTGGTACTCTGACAGGGTAGTACTCTGACAGGTTAGTTCTCCCACAGGTTAGTTCTCTGACAGGTTAGTACTCTGACAGGTTAATATTCTGACAGTTGAGTACTCTGACAGGTTAGTATTCTGACAGGTTAGTTCTCTGACAGGTTGGTACTCTCACTGGTTAGTTCTCTGACAGGTTAGTTTTTTGACAGGTTAGTTCTCTGACAGGTTAATACTCTGACAGGTTGGTACTCTGAAAAGTTAATACTCTGACAGGTTAGTTCTCTGACAGGTTAATACTTTGACAGGTTAATACTCTGACAGTTTAGTACTCTGACAGGTTAGTATTCCCACAGGTTCGTACTCTGACAGGTTAGTTCTCCCACAGGTTAGTACTCTCACTGGTTAGTTCTCCGAAAGGTTAATACTCTGACAGTTTAGTACTCTGACAGGTTAGTACTCCCACAGGTTGGTACTCTGACAGGTTAGTACTCTGACAGGTTAGTTCTCTGATAGGTTAATACTTTGACAGGTTGGTACTCTGACAGGTTGGTACTCTGACAGGTTAGTTCTCCCACAGGTTAGTACTTTCACTGGTTAGTTCTCCGAAAGGTTAGTACTCTTATAGATTAGTACTCTGACAGGTTAGTTTTTTGACAGGTTAGTTCTCTGACAGGTTAATACTTTGACAGGTTAATACTCTGACAGGTTAGTTCTCTGACAGGTTAATACTTTGACAGGTTGGTACTCTGACAAGTTAGTTCTCTGACAGGTTAGTACTCTGACAGGTTAATATTCTGACAGTTTAGTACTCTGACAGGTTAGTACTCTGACAGGTTGGTACTCTCACTGATTAGTTCTCTGACAGGTTAGTTTTTTGACAGGATAGTTCTCTGACAGGTTAATACTCTGACAGTTTAGTACTCTGACAAGTTAGTTCTCTGACAGGTTAGTACTCTGACAGGTTAATATTCTGACAGTTTAGTACTCTGACAGGTTAGTACTCTGACAGGTTGGTACTCTGACAGGTTAGTACTCTGACAGGTTAGTACTCCCACAGGTTAATAATTTGACAGGTTAATAACTCTGACAGGTTAATACTCTGACAGGTTAGTACTCTGACAGGTTAGTTCTCTGACAGGTTAATTCTCCCACAGGTTAGTACTCTCACTGGTTAGTTCTCTGAAAGGTTAGTACTCTGACAGGTTCGTTTTTTGACAGGTTAGTTCTCTGACAGGTTAATACTTTGACAGGTTAGTTCTCCCACAGGTTATTACTCTGACAGGTTAGTTCTCTGACAGGTTAGTACTCTGACAGGTTACCATTCTGACAGTTTAGTACTCTGACAGGTTAGTACTCTGACAGGTTAGTTCTCTGACAGGTTGGTACTCTCACTGGTTAGTACTCTGACAGGTTAGTTCTCTGACAGGTTAATACTCTGACAGGTTAATACTCTGACAGGTTGGTACTCTGACAGGTTGGTACTCTGACAGGTTAGTTCTCCCACAGGTTAGTATTCTCACTGGTTAGTTCTCCGAAAGGTTAGTACTCTCATAGATTAGTACTCTGACAGGTTAGTTTTTTGACAGGTTAGTTCTCTGACAGGTTAATACTTTGACAGGTTAATACTCTGACAGGTTAATACTTTGACAGGTTGGTACTCTGACAGGGTAGTACTCTGACAGGTTAGTTCTCCCACAGGTTAGTTCTCTGACAGGTTAGTACTCTGACAGGTTAATATTCTGACAGTTTAGTACTCTGACAGGTTAGTACTCTGACAGGTTAGTTCTCTGACAGGTTGGTACTCTCACTGGTTAGTTCTCTGACAGGTTAGTTTTTTGACAGGTTAGTTCTCTGACAGGTTAATACTCTGACAGGTTGGTACTCTGAAAAGTTAATACTCTGACAGGTTAGTTCTCTGACAGGTTAATACTTTGACAGGTTAATACTCTGACAGGTTGGTACTCTGACAGGTTAGTTCTCCCACAGGTTAGTACTCTCACTGGTTAGTTCTCCGAAAGGTTCGTACTCTTATAGGTTAGTACTCTGACAGGTTAGTTTTTTGACAGGTTAGTTCTCTCACAGGTTATTACTCTGACAGGTTACCATTCTGACAGTTTAGTACTCTGACAGGTTAGTACTCTGACAGGTTAGTTCTCTGACAGGTTGGTACTCTCACTGGTTAGTTCTCTGACAGGTTAGTTTTTTGACAGGTTAGTTTTCTGACAGGTTAATACTCTGACAGTTTAGTACTCTGACAGGTTAGTATTCCCACAGGTTAGTACTCTGACAGGTTAGTTATCCCACAGGTTAGTACTCTCACTGGTTAGTTCTCCGAAAGGTTAATACTCTAACAGTTTAGTACTCTGACAGGTTAGTACTCCCACAGGTTGGTACTCTGACAGGTTAGTACTCTGACAGGTTAGTTCTCTGATAGGTTAATACTTTGACAGGTTGGTACTCTGACAGGTTGGTACTCTGACAGGTTAGTTCTCCCACAGGTTAGTACTTTCACTGGTTAGTTCTCCGAAAGGTTAGTACTCTTATAGATTAGTACTCTGACAGGTTAGTTTTTTGACAGGTTTGTTCTCTGACAGGTTAATACTTTGACAGGTTAATACTCTGACAGGTTAGTTCTCTGACAGGTTAATACTTTGACAGGTTGGTACTCTGACAAGTTAGTTCTCTGACAGGTTAGTTCTCTGACAGGTTAATATTCTGACAGTTTAGTACTCTGACAGGTTAGTACTCTGACAGGTTGGTACTCTCACTGATTAGTTCTCTGACAGGTTAGTTTTTTGACAGGTTAGTTCTCTGACAGGTTAATACTCTGACAGTTTAGTACTCTGACAAGTTAGTTCTCTGACAGGTTAGTACTCTGACAGGTTTATATTCTGACAGTTTAGTACTCTGACAGGTTAGTACTCTGACAGGTTAATACTCCCACAGGTTAATAATTTGACAGGTTAATACTCTGACAGGTTAGTACTCTGACAGGTTAGTTCTCTGACAGGTTAATACTTTGACAGGTTAATACTCTGACAGGTTGGTACTCTGACAGGTTAATTCTCCCACAGGTTAGTACTCTCACTGGTTAGTTCTCCGAAAGGTTAGTACTCTGACAGGTTAGTTTTTTGACAGGTTCGTTCTCTGACAGGTTAATACTTTGACAGGTTAGTTCTCCCACAGGTTATTACTCTGACAGGTTAGTTCTCTGACAGGTTAGTACTCTGACAGGATACCATTCTGACAGTTTAGTACTCTGACAGGTTAGTACTCTGACAGGTTAGTTCTCTGACAGGTTGGTACTCTCACTGGTTAGTTCTCTGACAGGTTAGTTTTTTGACAGGTTAGTTCTCTGACAGGTTAATACTCTGACAGTTTAGTACTCTGACAGGTTAGTATACCCACAGGTTAGTACTCTGACAGGTTAGTTCTCCCACAGGTTAGTACTCTCACTGGTTAGTTCTCCGAAAGGTTAATACTCTGACAGGTTAATTCTCTGATAGGTTAATACTTTGACAGGTTAGTTCTCCCACAGGTTGTTACTCTGACAGGATTGTTCTCTGACAGGTTAGTACTCTGACAGGTTAGTTCTCTGACAGGTTAATACTTTGACAGGTTAATACTCAGACAGTTTGGTACTCTTACAAGTTAGTACTCTGACAGGTTAGTTCTCCCACAGGTTAGTACTCTGACAGGTTAGTTCTCCCACAGGTTAGTACTTTCACTGGTTAGTTCTCCAAAAGGTTAGTACTCTTATAGATTAGTACTCTGACAGGTTAGTACTCTGACAGGTTGGTACTCTCACTGATTAGTTCTCTGACAGGTTAGTTTTTTGACAGGTTAGTTCTCTGACAGGTTAATACTCTGACAGTTTAGTACTCTGACAAGTTAGTTCTCTGACAGGTTAGTACTCTGACAGGTTAATATTCTGACAGTTTAGTACTCTGACAGGTTAGTACTCTGACAGGTTGGTACTCTGACAGGTTAGTACTCTGACAGGTTAGTACTCCCACAGGTTAATAATTTGACAGGTTAATACTCTGACAGGTTAATACTCTGACAGGTTAGTACTCTGACCGGTTAGTTCTCTGACAGGTTAATACTTTGACAGGTTAATACTCTGACAGGTTGGTACTCTGACAGGTTAATTCTCCCACAGGTTAGTACTCTCACTGGTTAGTTCTCCGAAAGGTTAGTACTCTGACAGGTTAGTTTTTTGACAGGTTAGTTCTCTGACAGGTTAATACTTTGACAGGTTAGTTCTCCCACAGGTTGTTACTCTGACAGGTTAGTTCTCTGACAGGTTAGTACTCTGACAGGTTACCATTCTGACAGTTTAGTACTCTGACAGGTTAGTACTCTGACAGGTTAGTTCTCTGACAGGTTGGTACTCTCACTGGTTAGTTCTCTGACAGGTTAGTTTTTTGACAGGTTAGTTCTCTGACAGGTTAATACTCTGACAGTTTAGTACTCTGACAGGTTAGTATTCCCACAGGTTAGTACTCTGACAGGTTAGTTCTCTCACAGGTTAGTACTCTCACTGGTTAGTTCTCCGAAAGGTTAATACTCTGACAGGTTAGTTCTCTGATAGGTTAATACTTTGACAGGTTGGTACTCTGACAGGTTGGTACTCTGACAGGTTAGTTCTCCCACAGGTTAGTACTTTCACTGGTTAGTTCTCCAAAAGGTTAGTACTCTTATAGATTAGTACTCTGACAGGTTAGTTTTTTGACAGGTTAGTTCTCTGACAGGTTAATACTTTGACAGGTTAATACTCTGACAGGTTAGTTCTCTGACAGGTTAATACTTTGACAGGTTGGTACTCTGACAGGTTGGTACTCTGACAGGTTAGTTCTCCCACAGGTTAGTACTTTCACTGGTTAGTTCTCCAAAAGGTTAGTACTCTTATAGATTAGTACACTGACAGGTTAGTTTTTTAACAGGTTAGTTCTCTGACAGGTTAATACTTTGACAGGTTAATACTCTGACAGGTTAGTTGTCTGACAGGTTTGTACTCTGACAGGTTAATATTCTGACAGTTTAGTACTCTGACAGGTTAGTACTCTGACAGGTTGGTACTCTCACTGATTAGTTCTGTGACAGGTTAGTTTTTTGACAGGTTAGTTCTCTGACAGGTTAATACTCTGACAGTTTAGTACTCTGACAAGTTAGTTCTCTGACAGGTTAGTACTCTGACAGGTTAATATTCTGACAGTTTAGTACTCTGAAAGGTTAGTACTCTGACAGGTTGGTACTCTGACAGGTTAGTACACTGATAGGTTAGTTCTGACAAGCTGGTACTCTGACAGGTTAGTACTCTGACAGGTTGGTACTCTTACAGGTTAATACTCTTACAGGTTAGTTATCTGACAGGTTAATACTTTGACAGGTTGGTACTCTGACAGTTTAGTTATCCCGCAGCTTAGTACTCTGACAGGTTAATACTCTGACAGGTTAGTACTCTGACAGGTTAGTTCTCTGACAGGTTAATACTTTGACAGGTTAATACTCTGACAGGTTGGTTCTCTGACAGGTTAGTACTCTGACAGGTTTGTTCTCCCACAGGTTAGTACTCTGACAGGTTAATACTCAGACAGTTTGGTACTCTTACAAGTTAGTACTCTGACAGGTTAGTTCTCCCACAGGTTAGTACTCTGACAGGTTTGTACTTTGACAGGTTAATACTCTGACCGGTTAGTTATCTGACGGGTTAATACTTTGACAGGTTGGTACTCTGACAGGTTAGTACTCTGACAGGTTAATACTCTGACAGGTTGGTACTCTTACAGGTTAATACTCTGACAGGTTAATACTCTGACAGGTTAGTACTCTGACAGGTTGGTACTCTGACCGGTTAAAACGGTTTAATCTTCCTGCTTTTATCGTGAAACATCAGCAGGATCGTCTTTTATTGTGAAACCCTGAACCCAGGTGTTCAGTGACCAACAGTAACCCCACCGTCTACAGCTGAGTCATTTTCCGCTCAGCATGACCGGATGTTTGGATGCAGTTTAGCCAGAATTCATCTTACAAAATAAAAGCTGAGAGGAAGAAAAGTTGTGAAGAAAATAGTTTAATTTATAAACTGGAAACTTTCACCTCTTCAGTCACATTTTAACAGTTAGAAAACCTGTTTTTACAGAAAATCAAAAGATTGTTTCATGTTTTATACTCTTTATACTGTTTACATGTTCTTTACATGTTAACCTGTTGTTTACCTGTTGTTTACATGTTTACCTGGTGCTTACCGGTTGTTTACCTGTTCTTTACATGTTTACCTGGTGTTTACCTGTTGTTTACCTGGTGTTAACCTGTTGTTTACATGTTTACCTGTTGTTTACCTGTTGTTTACCTGGTGTTAACCTGTTGTTTACCTTCTGTGTACATGTTTAAGTGCTTTTTACCTGCTGTTTACCTACATGTTCACGTCAGTATATTAAAAACATCATCTGACTGTAAAGAGATTTTACTTTAATTTATTTAACAACTAACAGACTGACAATGTTCGTATCTAATATGATTTATTATCATGTTTAAGTTAGCTGTTAAATAAGAGTCAGTCAAAACTCGTGACGTGTTTATCATGTATATTTTTCCATTTCATCCATCTCAATACTTTATTAAAATATATTTGATATGAAATCAGATTTCGTCTCTCGTTGTGTTTCCGTAAAGTTTGCAGTGAATCTGATGCCGGGCGGAAGTTAGTCCCATGATCTTATTTTGAAGCGCCTGAGCGGAAGTAGTGTGATCGATAACTGTATATTGACTCCGGTGAGTTTTGTCTCGCGGCTGCAGCTCTGAGAGGCAGATGCTGCTGAATGAAGGCAGAGGAGGATCACCGGCACCGGGACTGAGCACGACCCCCACACCGGTGAGTCCACCTCCTGGTTCTCCTCTCGGTTCTCCTCTGTGGTCTCCTGGTTCTTCTCCTGGTTCTCCTCTGTGTTCTCCTGGTTCTCCTCCTGGTTCTCCTCCTGGTTCTCCTCCTGGTTCTCCTCCTGGTTCTCCGGGTTCCCCCCTGCTGCTACTGCGGCTCTTTAATCCGTTGTTACCTCGCTCTCGCAGGGGTTGGGGGGCGGCGCGGCGCGGCGCGCTCAGGTTTCTGGGGTTTGTTTTGGTTGTTAAAAGTTCTGCAAACTTCGTGGAACCTTCGGGAGAACCCGGAACACGAATTGTTCTGTGGTGAAACTGCGTGAAAAGTGCAGAAAGTGAATCCGGATCAGAAACAGTGTGAACGTGGTTTTATTTCGTTTCCTCGAGCTGCTGCTTCGCCAGGTCGGGTTTAAAGGCTCTGTTCGGCTTGGCTTGGCTTGGTTCGGTTCGAACCGAACTCTCAGTCTGAATCTTTAAATGTTTGCAGCACAAAATCTGAAAGTTAGAGTTCTCTGGTGAAGCTGCAGTTCTCCTGTCGGCCGCGGGGGTGGTGGGGCGCTGAATGTTCCGTAGTTTCACACATTCACACTGTGGAGTACTTTTACTGCAGTACAAATACACAGTACTGCTACTCGGAGTATTTCTGGTTCCACTCTTCAGAGTACGTGTTATTCTTTTACTGACAAGGTTGTGAACTCTCTTCCTGTCTGTGGAACGTTACATGACCTCAATGGTCCTGATAAACAGAACGTTTAATCTCAGAGAACTTCTTCTGTTTCTCTGAGTTCCACTGAGAGATGTGAAGTTCTACAGGACTCTGCAGAGATCTTGGAGAACCTAATGAATCATGGATGTGAATCTATAAATATAGAAAACATGAGAACATCGACATGAGACAGATCTTTACTGCATGGAGAACGTGAGGTCGTCATGGTTAATCCGCAAGGATCCAGTTCTCCAGCGAAAGTTCTCAGAGTGAGTAAAGTCCTGCGGCTCTAACCCTGAAGAACCCCCACAGAACCATCAGAATGTACTCGGGGTTCTCATGTTCTATCTGATGTTCTAGATTAAAGATCCTGTTTCACTGCTGCAAATGTTGAAGGTGGTTCTATCTTTAAAAACAGTTCTGCACGTAATGAGTGATCCATCATGTTCTCCAAGATCTTTGTAGGTCTGCAGCATCCTGGGAAAACCTCGGAACAGTTGGTTCTCAGCTCGGTGACACGTTCTAGCATTCTACTCAACGTTCTACTGAACATTATACGCAACGTTCTACTGAACGTTATATTCAACGTTTTACTGAATGTTCTACTCAACGATTTACTCAACGTTCTGCTCAACATTCTACTCAACGATCTACTTAACGATTTACTCAGCGTTCTAATCAATGCTCTACTCAACGTTTTACTGAATGTTCTACTCAACGATCTACTCAACGTTCTGCTCAACATTCTACTCAACGATCTACTTAACGATTTACTCAACGTTCTGCTCAACGTTCTACTCAACGTTCGACTCAACTTTCTGCTGAACGATCTACAGAATGTTTACTCAACATTCTACTAAACAATCTACACAACGTTGTACTCAACGTTCTATTGAACGACCTACTGAACGTTGTACTCAACGTTGTACTCAACGTTCTATTGAACGACCTACTGAACGTTGTACTCAACGTTCTACTGAACAATCTACACAACGTTGTACTCAACGTTCTACTGAACGATCTACTCAACGTTGTACTCAACGTTCTACTGAACGATCTACTGAACGTTCTACTCAATGTTCTACTGAACGATCTACTCAACGTTGTACTCAATGTTCTACTCAACGTTCGACTCAACTTTCTACTCAACGATCTACTGACCAATCTACTGAACAATCTACACAACGTTGTACTCAACGTTCTACTGAACGATCTACTCAACGTTCTACTGAACATTCTACTCAACGTTCTGCTCAACATTCTACTCAGTGATCTACTGAACAATCTACACAACATGGTACTCAACGTTCTACTGAACAATTTACTCAGCGTTCTGCTGAACGATCTACTCAACGTTCTACTGAACTTCTACTCAACGTTCTACTGAACTTCTACTCAATGTTCTACTGAACAATTTACACAACGTTGTACTCAACGTTCTACTGAACGATCTACTTAACGTTGTACTCAACGTTCTACTGAACGAACTACTCAATGTTCTATTGAACAATCTACTGAACGATCTACTCAACGATCTACTCAACTTTCTACTGAACGATCTACAGAACGTTTATTCAATGTTCTACTAAACGATCTTCTGAACAATTTACTCAACGATCTACTCAAAGTTCTACTGAACAATTTACTCATTGTTCTAGTCAACGTTTGACTCAACGTTCTACTGAATGTTCTACTGAACGATCTACTCAACATTCTGCTCAACGTTCTACTGAACGATCTAGTGAACATTCAACTCAACGTTCTACCGAACTTTCTCCTCAACGTTCTGCTGAACGATCTACTGAACATTTTACTGAACGTTCTTCTGAACGTTATATTCAACGTTTTACTGAACATTATACTGACCGTTGTACTCAACGTTCTACTCAACATTCTACTCAATGATCTCCTGAACGATTTACTCAACGTTCTACTCAACGATCTACTGAACAATCTACTCAATGTTCTACTCAACTTTCTACTGAACGATTTACTCAGCGTTCTACTCAACTTTCTACTCAATGTTCTACTGAACGATCTCCTCAACGTTCTACTCAAAGTTCTAGTGAACGATTTACTCAACGTTCTATTCAATGTTCTACTTAACAATCTACTCAGCGTTCTACTGAACAATCTACTCAGCGTTCTACTCAACATTCTGCTCAATGTTCTACTCAACGTTCTACTCAACGTTCTACTGAACGATCTACTCAACGTTCTGCTCAACGATCTACTCAACGTTCTCCTCAACGATTTACTCAACGTTCTGCTTAACGTTCTACTCAACAATCTAGTCAACGTTCTACTGAATGATTTACTCAGCGTTGGACCTGTCCCAGCGTTGGACCAGGACCGGGACCAGGATCATGATCAGGACCAGGACCAGGACCTGTCCCAGGACTAGGATCAGACCAGACCAGACCAGGCCAGGCAGGGCCAGGGCTAGGGCCCCTACCCGACCTGACCCAACCAGGACCAGGATCAAGATCAGACCTGCATCAAGATCAGATCAGGATCAGACCTGGACCCGGACTGAGGTGGAGTCACAATACTGTGCTCTGTTCTCATTGGTCAGTCCTGGTCCCTGTGACCACACGATCAGCCAATCGTACTTTGTGACCTCAGACTGTGAAGGTGCAGAAACCAAACACACCCTGAGCTTTATGGAGGTGATAAATTATGTTTATGATATCATCGCTGCAGCAGCGACACGTGTTGGACGGAACGGATGAAGATCAGAGGAGAAAGACTCTCATCACACGTTAATTATAGAAATACATACATCTCATTATAATGAGAGAAGTTGATGCTTTTTGAATGGAGTCTGGTGCAGTCTGCTGCTTGTGGGGCTCAGTGATACTACACTGTTTAACATGTTAATGTATCTTGAAGTTTAAATATTATATATTATCAACAGTGTGTGTGTGTGTGTGTGTGTGTGTGTGTGTGTGTGTGTTTAAGCTGCTGACTGGTGCAGCTGATAACTGAGTGTGATCAGCAGCTTCAGTATCAGTCTAATATCTGTTGTGACCTTTGACCCCAACACCTTTGAGCTGACTGAACCTCCCATCTGTGTGTGTGTGTGTGTGTGTGTGTGTGTGTGTGTGTGTGTGTGTGTGTGTGTGTGTGTGTGTGTGTGTGTGTGTGTTAACTCAGAGCAAGCGCGGCTGACGATCACTCAGCAGCAGACATGTCGGTGTTCACGCAGCTCCATCTGCTGCTGTGGAAGAACTTCACCTACAGACGACGGCAGACGGTCAGTAATCATCAATACACTCATCAGTACACTCATCAATACGTCTGATCAGTTTTTAAATGTTGGATTGAAGGAACCTGAACAGCAGCCTTTATTTTGGAGAGTCTCTTTTTCCTGTGAGTGATCAATCAGATTTCTTATTGATCGGAGTCGTCTGAGCTCTGAGGAGTCGGTGCACTGTTCCTTTAAATCTCTTGCATGTTCAGTATTGATCAGCTCTTTTAATTTGAAGGCAGAAGGTTTCATGCCTGACATCCTGTTGATCAGTCGATCAGACACTGATCGATCATCAGAGACACACGGACACGTTTCTGCTCATCAATCGATGACTCATCATCAATTATGAATAACTTCTAATAATAAAGAGAAACTGCTTCCTGCTGCACTCAACTGGCCAATCAGGACACACACACACACACACACACACACACACACACACACACACACACACACACACACACACAGCTGATGGCTTCATCCTGCTGACTCTGCATATTTTTATTTGTGTGTGCACTTAATGGTTTCCTGTCTCCTGACTCTGACTCTGTGTCGAGGTGTGTATTTCTGTGTGTGTGTTTCTGTGTATGTGTACACCGTGTTATAAAACATTATTGACGTTCTTTAAAATGTAAATAAAAAACGATTGTGATGATTTTTAAATCTTATAAACTCATATTTAATAAAAACAGACCAAAGACAACATTTCAAATCAGGAACTGAGGAGACCAGTTTCTGGAGTTCTGAAAGTGAAATGTGGTCCCATTCTTGCCTGATAGAGGATTTCAGCTGCTCAACAGTTCAGGGTCTCCTTTGTTGTATTGTTCATGTCCTGATGCTCCAGATGTTTTCAATGATTGACAGGTCTGGACTGCAGGAGGCCAGTTTATCAGCGGACTCTTCTACTAGAGAACCATGCTGTCGGAATACGTGCAGAATGTGGTTGGACGTTGTTCTGCTGAAATAAACAAGACCTTCCCTGAAAGAGACGTTGTCTGGATGGCAGCATATGTTGCTCCAACACCTGAATATATCATTCAGCATTAATGCTTCCTTCCAGATGTTCAAGCTACCCATGCCATGTGCACTAATGCATCCCTGTACCATCACAGATGCTGGCTTTAGAACTGAACTGATAACAAGCTGGATGGTCCCTCTCCTCTTTAACCTGGAGGATGCAGCGTCCATGATTTCCAAACAGAATCTCAGATTGTGATCCATCAGACCTCAGGACAGTTGTCCACTTCACCTCAGTCCATCTTCAATGATCTCGGTCCAGAGAAGGCGGCGGTGTTTCTGGATCATGTTTCTATCTGGTTTCTTCTTTGGAGAGTTTTAACCTGCATTTGTGGACGCAGCGATGAACTGTGTTCACAGACGATGGTTTTCACAAGTGTTCCTGAGCCCATGCAATGATTTCCACTCCAGAATAATGTGTTTTTAATACAGTGCTGCCTGAGGGCCCGAAGATCACCACCATCCAATATTGGTTTCCAGCCTTGTCCCTTGTGTTCAGAGATTTGTGTGTGTGTGTTTTAATGTGTGTGTGTGTGTGTGTGTGTGTGTGTGTGTGTGTGTTTCAGCTCCAGCTGCTGGCAGAGATCCTCTGGCCGCTCTTCATCTTCTTCATCCTCATCGCCGTGCGGCTCAACTATCCTCCATACGAACAGCATGAGTGTGAGTTTGTTTACTTGTTTGTTTACCTGTTTATTTACATGGTGTTCATTTGCATAAAGAGTGGGAAAATGAGACATGATGATGTCAGTCTGACATCAGAGCACTCCCTGAGGAGGTGTCCCAGTGCATGCTGGGAGTTTGTGGTGCTCCTGGTTTTCTGATTGAGTCCTGATTATTGGAAGTTATTGATCAGTGATTGAATCTGATTGGTTCCTGATTATTGGAAGCTATTGATCAGTGATTGGCTGCAGGAGAGGTGCAGGGCTGTTTCCTGCTGCAGGATTTCAAATTAAAGGTGCTGAATGAAGCTCCTCGTGCTGTTTATGGTTCTTTATCTGTCGCTATCACATATGCTGAAGGTCACTGAGCTGCGCTCAGGATCAATAAATCCTGACAGGATTACGTAACCTTTCTTCTTCTCTGTCAGCTCTCATCTGTTAATCTTTATTGATCAGCTCATCAATACTTTGATTGATATGCGACGTCTTCACCTGCTTCCACAGAGCTGCAGAGACTGAAACATGTTTCAGACAGCATAAAAACTGTATTTACACACATTACAGAGTGTTTTATAGATCAGAAGGAAAATAATAATCAGTCTGATCAATAAACAGACATGTGGATCAATTTGTTAGGGTTCAGGCTGTCTTCAGGCTGTCTTCAGGCTGTTTTCTGGTTCTGATGGTGTTCCAGAGTATGTGGCCTGTCGCTGGTTCTGGTTCTGGTGGTTCCCCTGCAGGAAGCTCCTCTTCCTCTGAAAGCAGAAGTCTCTGCTCTCGCTTCTGAATATTTCTGCCATGACTCTGCTGATCCGACGTGTTGAAACTCGTCTGCAGAACGTTCCTGAGAATTGGAGTTCAGATTATCTCCCTGAGAACCGACAGCTCTGAACTTGTTCTGGTCCAACAAAGGCGGAACCGACGTCACGGGTCAACTTTGTGGAACCAAAACTGGAACATTAAAGGTTCAGTTCAACAGGATGAAGTCTGAACGTCCTCCTGAACGTCCACCTGAACGTCCACCAGAACGTCCTCCTGACCGTCCTCCTGAACGTCCACCTGACCGTCCACCTGAACATCTACCGGAACATCTACCGGAACGTCCACTTGATTTAACAAGAGATCATATTTCTCCAGTTTTAGCTTCTCTTCACTGGCTTCCTGTTAAATCAAGAATAGAATTTAAAATTCTCTTGATGACTTACAAAGTTCTACATGACCAGGCTCCATCATATCTTAGAGATCTTATAGAACCATATAATCCTAGCAGAACACTTCTCTCTCAGTACGCTGGTCTACTTGTGGTTCCTAGAGTTTCCAGAAGTAGAATGGGAGGCGGAGCTTCAGTTTTCAGGCTCCTCCCCTGTGGAACCAGCTCCCAGTTTGTGTTGGAGGGGCAGAAACCCTCTCTAGCTTTAAGATTAGACTCAAAACGTTCCTTCTTGATAAAGCCTATAGTTAGGGCTGGCTCAGGTAGACCTGAACCAACCCTTAGTTATGCTGTTATAGGCCGAGGCTGCTGGAGGACCTCGTTACATGCTGAGCTTCTTTTCTTTCCTCCTACTCTTTAACTGACTCATACCTCACCATCTTTTTCTCTCCCATAGTTTCTTCTTATTATCTGTTGTCTCCATTCAGTTCCTTCACTCGTGTAGTTTCTGTTCTTTCTTTTCCAGATGTCCCGTCATGGAGCTGCATGTCTCTGCTCTGTGATTGTCGTCTCCACCAACAGTTCTTCTCTTCTATCTCTATGCTGTCCTTTTCTCTCTCTGCTCTCCTCTCACCCCAACTGGTCGAGGCAGATGGCCGCCCACCTCTGATCCTGGTTCTGTTAACAGATGCTCCGCCCACCCCTGATCCTGATTCTGTTAACAGATGCTCCGCCCACCCCTGATCCTGGTTCTGTTAACAGATGCTCCTCCCACCTCTGATCCTGGTTCTGTTAACAGATGCTCCGCCCACCCCTGATCCTGATTCTGTTAACAGATGCTCCGCCCACCCCTGATCCTGGTTCTGTTAACAGATGCTCCGCCCACCTCTGATCCTGATTCTGTTAACAGATGCTCCGCCCACCTCTGATCCTGGTTCTGTTGGAGGTTTCTTCCTGTTAAAGGGAGTTTTTCTTCCCCCTGTTGGAGGTTTTTCTCCCTTAAAGAGGAGTTTTTTCCTCCTCGCTTATGTGGGAATTGTTGAATTGTTGGTTTCTCTGTATAATATTGTAACGTCTTGCTGTAAAGACTTTAATGTGTTAACTGCCATGAAATAACCTGTGTTGTGATTTGGCGCTTTATAAATAAAGTTGAATTTAACATCCTCCTGAACATCCTTCTGAACGTCCGCCTGAACATCCTCCTGAACGTTCTCCTGAACGTCCGCCTGAATGTCCACCTGAATGTCCCCCTGAATGTGGGACAGGACCCTAACCTGTCCAGGTCTGTGCAGCTGTCTCTATCTCTTATCTAATCAGAGTTGTGATTAGGAGAACCGTTGGAGTCCTAAAGGTTCTCTGATAGCAGCGTCTCCCTTCTTACGGGGTTAAGGGTCGCAGCTCTGTGGCTCTGCAGGTGATAAACCAATCACAGCTATCTAACTGTTCAGGTGGACATGTGGAGACTTTGTTCCAATGCAGCAGGTAGATAAAGATGGGACATCTTCAGATAACATGTCAGGCTGCTGTAGGAGGACATGTGTTCTCCAGAGAACGTCACGCAGATGGCGGACGGATGGCGGACGGATGGTGGAGAGATTCAAAAACTCCATCTCATGAGTCTTTGCAGCAGACGTGCATTCCTAAAACAAAGAATGATACTTTTACTTTGGTAGGTGTTTTTCTGACTTCCTGTTTGTCTTCCTGTGTGCAGGTCATTTCCCCAACAAGGCGATGCCATCAGCCGGCACGTTGCCATGGATACAGGGGATTCTCTGCAATGCCAACAACCCATGTTTCAGACACCCGACGCCGGGCGAGTCTCCGGGCGTCGTCGGCAACTTTAACGACTCCATGTGAGTCCAAACGCTCTTATTCTGAAAAACAATTTTAGTCTTTATCAGTGTGGTGCATGCTTCTGATTTCAGAAGCGCCGTGTTTGTTTGTTTGTTTGTTTTGCAGAATTTCCCGCCTTTTTTCAGACGCCAAGAAGATTCTGCTGTACAGTCAGAATGACAAGAACCTGGAGGGCTTCAAGGAGCTGGATCGGGCACTGAAGGGGCTGCAGGCCAGCCGCTCAGGTACCACGCGTCATGTGACCTATTTCAGATCAGCTGACCGACGCCACAGGAAAATCTTTAAAACCAGGCTGTAGAGGGAGGCAAGACCTCCTGCCTGATCAGGTCTAGGATCAGGTCTGGATCAAGTCTGGATCAGGTCTGGATCAGGTCTGGATCAGGTCTAGGATCAGGTCTAGGATCAGGTCTCTGCAGGTGTACAGGCTCATTGAATAAAAATAATTTCCCTCCTTTGTATTTCTCTGTGGGGGCGTTTGTTTTCTCTACCAATGAGATCCTCCGGTCAGGTGAGTTGAGGGGGGTGGCAGACAGGCTGCGGCACGTTTACCTGTTTCAGATGGTTTCACCTGGTCAGGACTCCATGGATCCATCAGAGACTGAGCGGAACCAAAACCAGGATCCATCAGAGTCCAGAACCAGAACCAGGATCCATCACAGTCCAGAACCAGAACCAGGATCCATCACAGTCCAGAACCAGAACCAAGATCCATCAGAGTCCAGGACCAGACCCAGAACCCCAGGGTCCATCAGAGTCCAGGACCAGAACCAGGATCCATCAGACTCTGAGCAGAACCAGAACCAGTTTGTCTGCAACAGAAAACAAAGTCTCCCTCTGACTGTTAGTGTATGTGTGGTGGAGGGAGGGGGGGGGGGGGGGTGTCATCAGGGGAATGTGATTGGTTGCCCCGTGGCCCCGCCCCTGCGGGTGGCGGTCAGCGTGTGCTCTGTCGTCCTGTCACGTTGAGTTTTCTTCCTGCCGGCTCGGCGGCGACATGCTGAGAGTCACCGAGTTCAGAGTCGCTGCAGCTGAACAAATGGAGAGTCTGAGGAGTCCTGGTCCTGGTTCTAGTCCTGGTCCTAGTCCAGATCCTAGTCCTGGTCCTAGTTCTAGTCCTAGTACTAGTCCAGGTCCTAGTCCCGGTCCTAGTCCTGGTACTAGTCCTGGTCCAGGTCCTGGTCTAGGTCCTAGTCCTGGTCCTGCTCCTGGTCCTAGTCCTAGTCCTGCTCCTAGTCCTAGTCCTCGTCCTGGTCCTGGTCCAGATCCTGGTCCAAGTCCTGGTCACTGCAGTCATCAAGTCAGATAAAATCACAGCTGAACGGATGCTGCTCTAAAAGTTTTTACTTTTTTTAGTAAAGTAAATATTCAACCACCTGTGTGAGGAAGCGTGTAAAAGGCGTGTAGATTCCGTGTTGAAGGCGTGTAGAGTCTGTGTAGAAGGCGTGTAGATGACATGTAGATTCCGTGTAGAATCTCTCTGTCTACCTCCTGATTGGATCAGACGTGTCTCTGTTGGAAGCTGCTGCTTATTTGACCAATCACATCACAGAGAGCTGCTGATGTCAGACAGCTGGACCTGTTCTCTGACCCCGAAATAAGGCTCTCAGTCTGTCTCCACCAGGTCTCCCTGCAGACAAACGGGAGGGGGGGGGGGGAAGGAGGGGGAGAAGGGGGAGAATGAGGAAGACGGAGGAGGAGGGGGAGAAGGGGGAGGAGGAGGAGGAGGAAGACGGAGGAGGAGGAGGAAGACGATGGAGGCAGGGGAAGAGGAGGGAGATGGAGGAGGGGGAGGAGAAGGAGAAGGATGCGGAGGAAGATGGAGGAGGGGGAGAACGGGGAGGAGGAGGAAGATGGAGGAGGGGCAGAAGGAAGATGGAGGTGGAGGAAGACGGAGGAGGAAGAAGATGGAGGCAGGGGAAGAGGAGGAAGATGGAGGAGGAGGAGGAGGAAGGAGATGGAGGAGGGGGAGAAGGGGAGAATGAGGAAGACGGAGGAGGAGGGGGAGAAGGAAGATGGAGGCAGGGGAAGAGGAGGAAGATGGAGGAGGAGTGGGAGGAGGAGGAGGGGGAGGAGGAGGAGGTGTCGGGTTTCTCTCAGCGTCTCCATTTGTCTTCTTTTTTCTCCCACAGGCTTCAAGTTAAAACACTTCCTGCGAGACAAAGAGAGTTTGTCGACGTTCCTGCGGAAGAACGCGTCGCTGGATGAACACAGCGTGGAACAGATCCGAGAGGCCGACGTCCACCTGGGGCAGGTGAGTTCGGCACATGCTCAGTGTGAGCAGGAAGTTCATCAAGAGACAGAATGGAGAAGGGACGGACGGGAGGAACATCATCCTTTATTTTTCTGATGTTCAGTAACATTTATTCACATTGCTGAGCTCCACCCAAATAGCTGAGTCAGCTTCTTTATTTAAACACAACTGATACTCAACACGCATAATAAAGTCAGAACATGTGAGTTCCAAGTAAGAAATACAGAAGAATTTATCATAAAAATCATATATTTAATATGATTCAAGTTTAACTGTGGAGGCTCCAGACATCACAGCTTTTATTTTGAAGCCTTTGGCAGAATATAAAAGACCATCACCACAACAGGAAGTGGTTCAAAGAAGAAAACTTTACAGGAATGTGAATCGTCCTCCTGCTGACTGGAGACGTGGTCTCTGGTTCCAGGTGCTCATCCGAGGGTTCGGCGTCCACCTCCGGGACATGTGTCCCAGGAAGGACGGCACGCAGAGTCTGGAGGACTTCGTCACCATCTCAGACCAACAGGTGTCCATGCTGGTACAGGAAATCATCTGTCAGGCCCCGCCCATCTGGTTGAACCACGCTGAGGAGCACTTCCTGAACAACCTGGACTTCCTCAAACCGATCCAGGTAAGAACCTCGCAGACCAGACTTTATTTGTGCGGTAAACATGTATATTTTGTAAACATGTTTATTTGTGCTGTAAACATGTTTATTTGTGCCGTAAACATGTTTATTTGTCTGTAGTGGAAATTTGAGGTTTCAGCTTCCTGTTTCAGCTCCTCAGATCTGATTTATTTGTTGATGATGAAGGTTGAGCTGCTATGAACTCTGGGAATGAGTCAAAACACTCCCAAACAGAGTAATGCTCACAGCGGGTTTGGACTTCCTGTAGGTTTGTGATGTCACAGACTCACAGCGATGTCACATGTCCCTCAGCGCAGTCCGACCTTTTTATGAAGAAGAAAACAGAGTGGTCGTTCTGCTGCTACAAGACCTCAGTAACCCTGGGATTGGTCACTCAGAAACGAGCCAGCCAATCAGAGGAGAGCATTGCTGATGTCACTGAGCCTTAAAGGAACAGACACACATAGAGCTAAAGAACCTGACTGATGATTTTCAAACTACTAAAATATCTTCTGGGGAAGGTGAGCAGAACAAAGGCACTGCACCCTGAGTTCTGTCTGCAGGTTTCAGCCCAGTGACGCACAGTTTCTCCTCTCAGATGATTATGAGGCGTGTTGGCGTGTCTTTAGCGTGTAGTGTGTGGGAGGAGGCGTGTCCCGGCCTGCCCCGCTCCTTACAGTCTCAGTTTCCGTAGCCTGGAGACACTTTAAAGGCTTTGAAGCTTCCAGCTGCAGCTCAGAGACGCCTCGCCTGCTTTTGTCTCCGAAATCTACGAGCTGCCGGCAGAGACGGACACCGTCTCCACAGAGACGCCCGGGGACGTCCTGCAGCCTGTCCTCAGAGAAACCCGCAATCATCTTTTAATGTGAAAAGACGTCTTTTCACATTAAAAGCCAGAGTTTGTTTAAAAAGGCTGAATGTTTTATACGATCATTAAAATCACCTCGTTTTTTTATTATTTAAAATCTGTTTGTTTGCATATTTATTATTTAAAATGTTTGATTTTGTTTTTATCATTTAAAATGTGTATTTAAAATTTTGTTTGTTGCTTGTTTGTTTTTGTTATTTTTATTTTTGGGTATTAAACTGTATAAAGTTCAGGTGTGAAGGAAGCTACAGAAGCTCAGTTTACCTGAACAGAACACAGAGAACAGCGCCCCCTGCCTTCAGCTCAAACACCTGCAGCTGTTTGTTCTTTCATCAGACAGAAAAATTTAAATCACAAACTTCAAGACTTTTAATGTTAAAGACTTTTCATTGTTTTTATTTGATGAGAAACTGAGTTCACTTCTTTAAAACAAACTCTGAACTGAATTATGTCTCTGTGTCTCTCAGAGGGACGTCAGGTCCGACCCCGAGGCGGTCCAACAGGTCGCCAAGGCAACCAACAACCTGTTGGACAGTCTGGGTTCCCTGGCAGTGGAGGTGAGATCACACCTGATCAGGGACGTCCAACACGGAGACACGGGGCGTGTTGGGGACAGACGTGTCTCCAGGGGCAGCAGGTTCACTTGGCAGCTCCCAGCGTCCCTTTGTGTCCACATGAAAGCTGAAGAGACAGACGAGCTCCAGCTGAACAAAGACTCGAATGTCTCAGCAGGTTTTCAGTCCACAGCATCTCAGGGGGACAAAACACGAGACGAACTAACAAACACACAGCATCCGTCCCTGTCCCGCTGAGATGCTCCAGACAGCACGGGGTGGACGGAGATTTCAGCTGCTGGAGGACGCAGGGACGCTGCAGTGGACACCGGTAACCCAGACATAGCTCTGCAGAGGACAGGAGACGGACAGAAGACAGAGAGGGGACGGACAGGGGATGTACAGGGGACAGACAGAGGGCGGAGAGAGGACTGACAGAGGACAGAGAGGGGGTGGACAGAGGACTGACAGGGGACGGACAAAGGACAGAGAGGGGACGGACAGAGAGAGGACAGACTGGGGACGGACAGAGGATCGGAGTCTCCGTCTGGTGTTTGATAATCAGAGTAAAGTTCAGTAACAGATGTTGTTTTACGCCGAGGAGACACACACACACACACACTCTCACACTACACACACAGACCATACACACACACACACACTGGGCTGAAGTGGAAACGTGTGTGTGTGTGTGTGTGTGTGTGTGTTGTGTGTGTGTGTGTGTGTGTGTGTGTGTGTGTGTGTGTGTGTGTGTGTGTCAGGAACAGGAAGTGTGTCATCATGAAGTAAAAACACATTCATCCTTTCAACCACAGTTTTGGTTTCTGTGTTTTATTTTGAAACCCCTGTGAAAGAGGAAGTGGTCGTTTTGACTTCATGTGTCCCACAGGTTGCCATGATAATACAGCAGGAAAAAGGGGCGGAGCTTGAGCTGCAACAAAGACGACCGGGGACACACTGAGGACATACTGGTGACGGTCCTGTGTGTTAAGTGAAGGACATATCCCCGTTGCATCCTCTCTGACCCGTCTCTTGTCTCTTGTCTCCCGTCTCTTGTCTCTTGTCTCTCATCTCCGTCCTCCAGCTGGCCAGCATGAAGAGCTGGATCGACCTGCGTAATGAGATCGTCTTCCTGACGCACAACGCCACGTCGTCCCCCAGTGCCATGTACCAGGCGGTGTCCCGCATCGTGTGTGGACATCCGGAGGGCGGCGGCCTGCAGATCAAGTCCCTCAACTGGTACGAGGACAGCAACTACAAGGCTCTGTTTGGAAACCACAACAGCAGCGAGGACGAGGCCGCACTCTACGACAACTCCTCCAGTGAGTCCTCTGTCCTCCGTCCTCGTCCTCTGTCCTTTGTCCTCGTCTTCCGTCCTCCATCCTCGTCCTCTGTGTGTACTGTGTGTATTAACGTTGTGTACTGTGTGTATTAATATTGTGTACTGTGTGTATTAACGTTGTGTACTGTGTGTATTAACGTTGTGTACTGTGTGTACTGTGTATTAATGTTGTATACTGTGTATTAACGTTGTGTACTGTGTGTATTAACATTGTGTACTGTGTGTATTAACGTTGTGTACTGTGTGTATTAATGTTGTGTACTGTGTGTACTGTGTGTACTAACGTTGTGTACTGTGTGTATTAACATTGTGTACTGTGTGTACTGTGTGTATTAACGTTGTGTACTGTGTGTAGCTCCGTACTGTAACAGCCTGGTGAGAGACATGGACTCCAACCCGATGTCCAGGATGATCTGGACTGCGCTGAAGCCTCTTCTGATGGGGAAGATCCTGTACACCCCCCACACCCCCGCCACACAGAGGGTCATCCACGAGGTACCGCATCACTTCCCGTCTCCCGTCTCCCGTCTCCCGTCTCCCGTCTCACAGTGTCTCCGTGCTGTGTTCAGGTGAACCGGACCTTCCAGGAGCTCGGTGTGTTCAGGGACCTGGGTGGCATGTGGGAGGAGATGAGACCCAAAGTGTGGAGTTTCATGGAGAGCAGCGAGCAGATGGACCTGCTCCGGGTACGCAGGCTCCACCCACCGCCTCACCTGTCCCACCTCCTTGTCTTTGTTCTGAGATAGTAGCTCCTCCCCCTTTCTGTTCTCAGACGCTGCTGAAGAACAACGTCACCGCCGGCTTCTTCCACACACAGCTGGCCGACACCGACTGGACCGTCGCTGACGTCTCCGACTTCCTGTCCAAGCGGGTGGAGGACCGGCAGCTGGGCGGCGCCCTCACCTGGAGGGAGGTGTTCAATGAGACCGACCAGGCCATCATGAGCATCTCCCGCTTCATGGAGGTCAGAGGTTGCCGGCAACCCTAACGGTGATGTCATCAGTGGTTATCACATGACCTGACTGTGTGTGTGTGTGTGTGTGTGTGTGTGTGTGTGTGTGTGCGTGCGCGCGCGCAGTGTGTGAACCTGGATAAACTGGAGCCGGTCTCCAGCGAGGAGGGTCTCATCAACCAGTCCATGCTGCTGCTGGAGGACAGGAAGTTCTGGGCCGGCATCGTGTTCCCCGACGTCGCGCCCAATGCCACAGAGCTGCCGCCGCAACTCAGCTACAAGATCCGCATGGACATCGACAACGTGGAGCGAACCAACAAGATCAAAGACGCGTGAGGACACACACACACACACACACACACACACACTCACTCTTTGAGACACTTCGAGACAGCATGTTGATTAGTGAGCTTCAGCGGTGCTGCTTGGCCAGTTTGGTTACCCTGGGGTCAGGGGTCATGAAGTGTTATTGGCTGACTTTATGATGAATGAGAACAGGTTTTTGTTTTTGCTACATTGTGAGGACCGAGACCTGATTCTCAGACTCTGCCTTCAGCAGCTCTTCGTCACACCTGTCCTCTGTCCCTGCTCCTCCCCCTCAGGTACTGGGACCCGGGTCCTCGCGCCGACCCGTTCGAGGACATGCGGTACATGTGGGGCGGGTTCTCGTACCTGCAGGACGTCATCGAGCAGGGCATCATCCGGGCTATGACGGGCACCAAGGAGAAGACAGGCGTGTACATCCAGCAGATGCCGTACCCGTGCTACGTCGACGACATGTGAGTGTATTTCTGGCGCTGGCGTGGCCTCGTCCCAGCCCCGCCCCCTTGTAACCTCCCCGCCGTCTGCTGCAGCTTCCTGCGGGTGATGAGCCGCTCCATGCCGCTCTTCATGACGCTGGCCTGGATGTACTCGGTGGCCATCATCCTGAAGAGCGTGGTGTACGAGAAGGAGGCGAGGCTGAAGGAGACCATGAGAATCATGGGGCTGGACAACGGCATCCTGTGGTTCAGCTGGTTCCTCAGCAGCCTGGTTCCTCTGCTGATCAGCGCCGGGCTGCTTGTTCTGCTGCTGAAGGTGACGACCGGACCCGACACTCATCCAGAACCTGATTTTTACTCTGAGATTAGAGAATGAAACATGACGGGAGGCCGGTCTCACCTGAACTGATCAGAACCCGTCCGTCAGGCGTCTGGTCCCTCCGACTGTTTGTGTTCAGTTCCCGGTTGTTGAACCGGTTGTGTCCCCTACAGACGGGGAACCTGCTGCCGTACAGTGACCCCGGCGTGGTCTTCCTCTTCCTGGGGTCCTTCGCCGTGGTGACCATCATGCAGTGTTTCCTCATCAGCACGGCGTTCGCCCGCGCCAACCTGGCGGCCGCCTGCGGGGGGATCATCTACTTCACCCTCTACCTGCCCTACGTGCTCTGCGTCGCCTGGCAGGACTACATCGGCTTCGGAGCCAAAGTTTTTGCGGTGAGTCCCCCCTCCCCTCCACACACACCTTCCCGCTGGTTGTGTTGTCACGACGCCATGTTGTGATTGGACGCCGTGAATCACATGTCCTCTTCTCCCACAGAGCCTCCTGTCCCCGGTGGCGTTTGGCTTCGGCTGCGAGTATTTCGCCCTGTTCGAGGAGCAGGGAGTCGGCATCCAGTGGAAGAACCTGGTGTCCAGTCCTCTGGAGGAGGACGACTTCAGTCTCCGCACCGCCATAATCCTCATGTACGTTGACTCCTTCCTGTACGGAGTCCTCACCTGGTACATCGAGGCCGTGTTCCCAGGTGAGACCTTCGTCTCTCGAACTGTCTTCAGTTCAGCTCCTGGTCAGTAGGTGGCAGTAGACGCTCTGTGAATATTTGGTGTTTATCTGAGCTCAGGTCAGTACGGGATCCCGCGACCGTGGTTCTTCCCCTTCACCAAGTCCTACTGGTTCGGAGAAAAGGACGGGAAGGCCAACAAAGCCCCTGTGAGCCGGAAAGGAAACCCCGGAGGTAAGACTGGCCGCAGGGTGGCGCCACAGACACACGGAACCTTCATTCAGTATAATCCTCAAAGCTTTTACTGTGAAAGAGACATCCTGTGTTTTCCTGTCCCCAGCGGTGTGTATCGAGGAGGAGCCGGCTCACCTGGAGCCCGGAGTCTACATCGAGAACCTGGTGAAGGTCTACCGTCACGGTAAGAAACTGGCGGTGGACGGACTTACACTTGGCTTCTACGAGGGACAAATCACGTCCTTCCTGGGACACAACGGGGCCGGGAAAACCACCACCATGTGAGTCCAGGATCTGCCGGAGTACTGGTGCCGGTCCAGACTGAGACATAGACCTAATCCTCCTCCTGTCACATCCCTGCAGGTCCATCCTGACCGGACTCTTCCCCCCCACCTCCGGTACCGCCTACATCTTGGGCAGAGACATCCGGACGGACCTGAGCGCCATCCGGCAGAGTCTGGGAGTCTGTCCGCAGCACAACGTCCTCTTCAGCATGTGAGTCCTCCAACCCGCCGCTGTGTGTGTCTTCTCCTTAATGCAGTGCTCATGTGACCCCGTCTGTGTGGCGCCCCCCGCAGGCTGACGGTGGAGGAGCACATCTGGTTCTACGGCCGGCTCAAAGGCTTGTCGGAGGAGGAGGTCAAAAGGGAGACCGAGCAGATCCTGCAGGACACGGGGCTGCCGCACAAACGCAACTCCAGGACCAGCACTCTGTCGGGGGGCATGCAGAGGAAGCTGTCGGTGGCGCTTGCCTTCGTAGGGGGGTCGAAGGTCGTGATCCTGGACGAGCCCACGGCCGGCGTCGACCCGTACGCTCGCAGAGGAATCTGGGACCTGCTGCTGAACTACCGACAGGGTGAGACTCTCTGACCGTCTGCTGCTGTCCGGGTTCGTCTCTCCAGATTCAGGTCTAATGTCCCGTCTCCCGTCAGGTCGGACCATCATTTTGTCCACCCACCACATGGACGAGGCGGACATCCTGGGAGACCGCATCGCCATCATCTCCCATGGGAAGCTGTGCTGTGTCGGCTCGTCTTTGTACCTGAAGAACCAGCTGGGGACCGGCTACTACCTGACCCTGGTGAAAAAAGATCCGGAGCCGTCCCTCAGTTCCTGCAGGAACTCATCCAGCACAGTGTCCTTCACCAAGAAGGTCTCAGCCACACAGTCCACAGTCCACGTCACAGTCCACGTCACGTCACAGTCCACCTCACAGTCCACATCACGTCACAGTCCACCTCATAGTCCACATCACGTCACAGTCCACATCACGTCACAGTCCACGTCATAGTCCACATCACGTCACAGTCCACGTCATAGTCCACATCACGTTACAGTCCACGTTAGTCTACAGACTTTTTCTGTGCAGTTTTTCAGAACTATTTCTGTTATTTTTCTTTGCAGTACTACTTTTTTCTCGTGCAGTATTTTAACCCTCCTCCCCGACAGTACTTGCACCCCCCCAGTACCATATGACAGAGCAGTGTCGGTGTGTTGCAGGAGGAGGAGTGCGCCTCGGTCAGCAGCAGCGACGCCGGACTCGGCAGCGAACATGAAAGTGAGGCAGCCACCATCGGTGAGCTCGTTGTTCGTGCAGGGCGTTCGATTCGTTCACCTTCAGGTGGAGCTGATCTCAGTGTTTCATCTTTGTCCTCAGTAAACGGTCCCGCCGCGTCCATCTGCTACGTCCCCTTCGTCCCCCCGGACGCGTCTCTGGTCTCGGGTGTGATCATGCGTCATGTCCCCGCTGCCCGCCTGGTGGAGGACCTGGGACACGAGCTGACCTACGTCCTGCCATACTGCGCCGCCAAGGACGGAGCCTTCGTGGAGCTCTTCAAGGACCTGGACGTGAAGCTGAGCGACCTCGGCATCTCCAGCTATGGAGTGTCCGACACCACGCTGGAGGAGGTGGGGTCTGTTCCATCCGTGGCGCCACCCGGTGGGAAGAAGAAGGACAAGCTTCCCAAGCCGCCGCCCACTTCCTGTTTTCTTTTAATCAGCTGTTCTCCATTCACGTCTGTTCTTGTTTGTTTCTCAGATTTTCCTCAAAGTGGCCAAAGATAATGGAGTCGACACTGAAGTGCCCTCAGGTGAGCAGGAAGTGATCTCTTTCAAAATAAGTGTGTGTGTGAATGTGTCTCATAAATTTGGACCGAAGATGAAAATGCGTGTGTGTGCACGTATTTGTGTGCGTGTCTGTCTTCAGATGGGACACTTCCTGTTCGGAGGCGGAGGAGGACTCACGCCTTCGGTGGAGGAGATCATCAGAGCTGCCTGAGACCGTTAACGGAGGACGACAACAACGACAACAACGACAACAATGACTCTGACGGAGACCCTGGTACATAATTACACAACACAACAACTACACAACACAACAACAACAACTACACAACACAACAACAACAACAACTACACAACACAACAACTACACAACACAACAACACAACTACACAACACAACAACAACACAACAGCTATACAACACAAGATACTGTCCCCTCTCTGTCCTCCTGTCTGTCCTCTCAGACTGCAGAGAGACGGACTGGCTGAGCTCTACTGATGGTAAAGGGTCGTCTCAGGTAAAGGGGTGGAGCCTGAAGAGGCAGCAGTTTGTGGCTCTGATGTGGAAACGGTTTCTGTACGCGCGACGCTCCAGGAAGGGCTTCTTCGCTCAGGTACGCTGACACCTGTCTCACCTCTCACCTGTCTCACCTGTTTCACCTGTCTCACCTCTCACCTGGCTGATCTGACTGTCCCCTGAGTCTCACCTGGAGGTCCAACCTGTGTTTCAGATTGTCCTTCCTGCCGTCTTCGTCTGCATCGCTCTCGTCTTCAGTCTCATTGTCCCTCCGTTTGGAAAATATCCCAGTTTGGAGCTGCAGCCGTGGATGTACGAGGACCAGGTCACCTTCATCAGGTACACACCTGTCCACACCTGTCCACACCTGTACAGTCTCAATCAGTCTCTGTCCGTCTCTCTGACTGTCCCTGTCTGTCTCTCTGACTGTCCCTGTCTCTCTCTCTGCCTGTCCCTGTCTGTCTCTCTGACTGTCCCTGTCTCTGTCTGTCCTCAGTGACGACGCCCCCGGAGACCCCAACATGCAGAAGTTACTGGACTCTCTGTTGGACGCTCCGGGCTTCGGGACGCGCTGCATGGATGGACATCCCATCCCGTAAGAAACTCACTGTCTGTCCCCCTGTGGGTCGTCTTCATCCTCTCTGTCCAACAGTCTTTAATTAATAAATAACCACCTCCCCTCCCCGGTCAGAGAGGCTCCGTGTACGATGGGGGACGAGGACTGGCATACTCCTGACGTCCCTGAAAGTGTCCAGCAGCTGTTCAGCTTGGGGAACTGGACCATGGACGATCCGTCTCCGGCCTGTTTCTGCAGCTACGACGGATATAAAAAGATGCTGCCGGACTGTCCTGCTGGAGCCGGAGGTCTGCCCCCCCCCGAGGTCAGTCCACATCCAGGGACGTCCTCAAACACAGCAGGGGGTCTCAGCTCAGCGGTTACACACCAAATCACTCAGAAACAACATTCAAAAACTCCTTTTAAAATGCAGACGCTTGAAAATGTATTTATTTCTGAAGAATTAAGAACAAAGTGAACATTAAAATAAGATTTATTTGATCTGAAGCAGTACAATCTACCTGTGACATCAGTGCCTAACTCACCTGTGAACAGGTGTAACCGCTGTAGGTTAACGACTGATCGTTTTTTCAGATGAAGATGAGCGCCAACGACACCCTGCAGAACCTGACGGGCCGGAACATCTCCGACTACCTGGTGAAGACCTACGCTCAGATCATCGGCAAGAGGTGACACGTACACCTGGTTAAACTCACCTGGTTAAACTCACCTGGTGAAACTCACCTGGTGAAACTCACCTGAACACGTCCTACAAGTCAACCTAAATGTTCGTGTTTCCACAGCTTGAAGAACAAAGTGTGGGTGAATGAATTCAGGTCAGTGTCAGCTTTTATTTTGAAATCAGAAGCTCTGTGGGCCGGTCTTGGTTTGGAGAAGCTCAGGTGTTCTGTCTGCGTCTCTCTGCAGGTACGGAGGCTTCTCATTGGGCGCCAGGAGCACTCAGGTCCTCCCACCAGCCAACGAGGTTGACGACGCCATCGAAAGAGTTCGAAAGATCTTTGAGCTGCAGAAGGTCAGGCAGAGACGAGTCTCTCTGCTTTTATTCTGTAGAGCAGAAGGAAGTCTCAACTTCCTGCAATTGATTTACGTTTCAAAGTGGGCGGGGCTCCAGCTGCTGACCTGCCCCACATGTGTTTCCTGCAGGGAGCTGCTGCTGATCGATTCCTCGAGAGTCTGTCCGGCTTCATCAACGGTCTGGACACCAAAAACAACGTCAAGGTGAGGAGACGGGTCAGGTGGGACGGACGGGACTGGTACCTGAGCAGGTCCTGGTCCTTATCCAATCGTTGTCCTGGTTGTGGTTCTGATCCGGTCTCGGTCCTGGTCTCTTTAGATCTGGTTCAACAACAAAGGCTGGCACAGCATCGGATCCTTCATCAACGTGATGAACAACGGGATCCTCAGAGCTCACTTGCCACCAGGTACCGACCCGACCCAGTACGGAATCAGAGCCTTCAACCACCCGTTGAACCTGACCAAGGAGCAGCTGTCCCAGGTGGCCCTGTAAGTCCACACACACACACACACACACACACACACACACACACACACGTGCACACACTCACACGCACACATACACACACGCACACGCACACACTCTCACACGCACTCACACACACACACACACGCACACACACTCTCACTCACTCTCACACACACACATACACGCACGCACACGCACACACACACACACACACACGTTCTCACACACACACACTTACACTCACACACACACACACTCACACACACACACTCACACTCACGCACACATACACACACACTCTCACACACACTCACACGCACACATACACACACGCACACACACACGCACTCACGCACACACACACTTACACACACACACACGCACACGCACTCACACACACACACACACACTCACGCACACACACACTTACACGCACACACACACACACTTACACACACGCACGCACACGCACACACTCACACACACTCACACACACTCGCACACACTTGCACACACACGCACACACTTGCACACACACACACACACACACACACGCACCGACACGCACTCACACACACACTCTCACACACACACTTACACTCACACGCACACACACACACACATTCACACGCACACACTCACACGCGCACACTCACGCACACATACACACTCTCACACACACACACACTTACACTCACACACACACACTCACACGCACACACACACACACTCACTCACACACACACTCGCACACACACACACACTCATGCACACATACACACACGCACGCACACACACTCACACGCACACACCCTCACACTCACACTCACACACACACACTTACACTCACACACACTCTCACACACACACACGCGCACGCACGCACGCACACACACACACACACACACACACCTGCACTCACACGCACACACGCACACGCACACACAGTCTCACTCACACATTCACACACACTTACACTCACACACACTCACTCACGCACACACACTCACACACACCTGCACTCACGCGCGCACACACACACACACACACACACACACACACACACACACTCTCACTCACACATTCACACACACTTACACACACACACGCACACACACTCTCACTCACACATTCACACACAGTTACACACACACACACTCACACTCACACACACACACCTGAACACTCCATTATGGTCAGTCTTCACCCTCCGCCCGCCTCCGTCTCCAGGGTAACAACCTCCGTGGACGTCCTGGTGTCCATCTGTGTGATCTTCGCCATGTCCTTCGTCCCGGCCAGCTTCGTAGTCTTCCTCATCCAGGAGAGAGTCAGTAAAGCCAAACACATGCAGTTCATCAGCGGAGTGCAGCCGCTGCTCTACTGGGTGGCCAACTTCACCTGGGATATGGTGAGCGAAACGAGCGCTTCTCTCTGCAACCAGCAGTGTGTGTGTGTGTGTGTGTGTGTGTGTGTGTGTGTGTGTGTGTGTGTGTGTGTTCTAACTGATGTTGGCGTGTCTCTGCAGTGTAACTACGTTGTCCCGGCAACGTTGGTCGTCCTCATCTTCATCTGTTTCCAACAAAAGGCCTACGTGTCCTCCACCAACCTGCCAGTCCTCGCTCTGCTGCTGCTGCTCTACGGGTCAAAACCACACACAACCACACACAACCACACAGAACTACACAGAACTACACAGAACCACATAGAACCACACAGAACTACACAGAACCACATAGAACCACACACAACCACACACAACCACACACAACCACCACAGAACCACACAGAACTCCACAGAACTCCACAGAACCACACAGAACCACACAGAACTGACTGTTCTGACCCTCTGCTCTTGTCTCTCCGTCCTCCAGCTGGTCCATCACCCCCCTCATGTATCCTGCCTCCTTCTTCTTTAAGATCCCCAGCACGGCGTACGTCGTCCTCACCAGCGTCAACATCCTCATCGGCATCAACGGCAGCATCTCCACCTTCGTCATGGAGCTGTTCGGGAACAACGTGAAAACCACGATACATACACATGTTCTAAGTCCACGTTCTCCGAGAGAACCATGATACATACACCTGTTCTAACTCCAGGTTCTCCGACAGAACCACGATAAATGCACACATACTGACTCCATGTTCTCCGACAGAACCACGATAAATGCACACGTACTAACTCCATGTTCTCCGACAGAACCACGATACATACACACGTTCTAACTCCACGTTCTCCGAGAGAACCACGATAAATGCACATGTTCTAACTCCACGTTCTTGGAGAGAACCATGATACATACACCTGTTCTAACTCCAGGTTCTCCGACAGAACCACGATACATAGACACGTTCTAACTCCAGGTTCTCTGACAGAACCACGATACATACACACATTCTAAATCCACGTTCTTCGACAGAACGACGATACATACACATGTTCTAACTCCACGTTCTCCAACAGAACCACAATAAATGCACACATACTAACTCCATGTTCTCCGACAGAACCACGATACATACACACTTTCTAAATCCACGTTCTCCGACAGAACCACGATACATACACACGTTCTAATACCACATTCTCCGAGAGAACCACGATACATACACACGTTCTAACTCCAGGTTCTCCGACAGAACCACGATACATACACGCGTACTAACTCCAGGTTCTCCAACAGAACCACGATACATACACGCATTCTAAATCCACGTTCTCCGACAGGACCATGATAAATGCACACATACTAACTCCACGTTCTCCGACAAAACCGCGATAGATACACATATTCTAACTCCACGTTCTCCGACAAAACCACGATACATACACACGTTTAAACTCCACGTTCTCCGCAGGAGATCGGAGGAATCAATGACATCCTGAAGAACGTGCTTCTCATCTTCCCTCACTTCTGTCTCGGTCGAGGACTCATCGACATGGTGAAGAACCAGGCAATGGCCGACGCCCTCGAGAGATTCGGTAAAACCATCTTCACCTGCTGTCTCTGGTTTTGTCTCTGGTTCTGTCATGGTTCTGTCTCTGGCTCTGTTGTGGTTCTGTCTCTGGTTCTGTCTCTGGTTCTGTCTGTGGTGCTGTCCTGGTTCTGTCTCTGGTTCTGTCTTGGTTCTGTCTCTGGTTGTGTCCTGGTTCTGTCTCTGGTTCTGTGTGTGGTTCTGTCTCTGGTTCTGTCCTGGTTCTGTCTCTGGTTCTGTCTGTGGTTCTATCTCTGGTTCTGTCTCTGGTTCCCCCCTGCAGAACTGATCCCGTGTTTATAGAACAGGTGATATGACCTGCTAACTCGGTTTAATGTGGTTCCAGGTGAGAACCGGTTCCGTTCTCCTCTGGAGTGGGACATGGTGGGGAAGAACCTGTTCGCCATGGCTGTGGAGGGAGTTGTGTTCTTCATCATCACCGTCCTCATCCAGTACCGGTTCTGCATCAAACCCAGGTTCATCCTCAGAGACTTCCTGTATCACGTCCTGAACCGAGGAAAGAACCAGAACCATTAACAACAGAACCGTGTGTGTGTTTGCGTGTGTTTGTGTGTGTGTGTGCAGGTCGGTCAGCGCCCTGACGAAGCTCAGTCCTCTGGGTGAGGAGGACGAGGACGTGGCCCGGGAGAGACAGCGGATCGTCCATGGTCTGGGACACGGAGACATCCTGGAGCTACGTCAACTCACCAAGGTACCGCTTTAGAACCATCTGATCGGGTTCTCAGTAGGTGGAACTGAGGACAGACGAAGAGCTAGAGACTGACTGTGATGTTTCCTCAGGTGTTCAAGAGGAAGCAGAAGCCAGCGGTGGACCGCCTGTGTGTGGGAATCCCTCCTGGAGAGGTGAGTCGTTCTCCAGGTTCCTGAGGAACCCGCTGCAGGGTTCTCCTCTGAGGAATCCGCTGCATGGTTCTCCTCTGAGGAACCGACCCGATTCTCCTCTGAACAGACTGTGTGTGTCCACAGTGTTTCGGCCTGCTCGGTGTGAACGGCGCTGGGAAGACGACCACCTTCAAGATGCTGACCGGAGACACGGTGGTGACCAGCGGGGAGGCCTTCCTGGCCGGGAAGAGGTGAGGTCAAAGGTCACACTTTAATATATCTCTGAGATCAATATAACATATCTGACATGGTACCACCACCATGTTTCAGAGAGGATGATATTTATTGATCATTTATTGATCATATTATTTACATTATATTATTTTATGTTTTAAGTCACATTTATACAGAAATATATGAAATTCTTGACAAACTTTAAGTAAGAAGTGAAAACGCTTGTCAGAACAGAAGACAGAGACAGAACCCACACACACCCACAGGTCCTCAGGTTCACTTGTTCCTCGTTAAGCTCATTACTTCCTGCCCAGATCTTCATTTAGCTCCACAACACCGTTGTCATGGAAACACAGCGAGGTGTTGCTCCATCTTTTAATCGTCAGGAGTTAAAGCTCAGAGCTGAGGGAGGTTCTCAACCTGCAGTCTGGGAACCCTGCAGGGACACTTCTGAAAGATGCAGTTAGGAGCAGCAGTGAAAGGGTCAAACATTTATTATACAGATACCTGCTGCTCTTTTTACCCATCAGCCACTTGTGTTTCTGCAGCATCCTGCGGGAGATCGACGAGGTCCACCACAACATGGGCTACTGCCCGCAGTTCGACGCCATCAACGAGCTGCTGACGGGGCGCGAACACCTGGAGCTGTACGCCATCCTCAGGGGCGTCCCCGAGAAGGAAGTGTGTGACGTGAGTCCAAAACACACACTGGGAAACGCACACCTGGAAACACATAGTTTTCCACTTCACCATCTTTAATGATCTCCGGAGGTGTTTGAGTGTTCCTGAGCACAAGTAGTGATTTCCACTACAGAACTGTGTTGTGAACCAACAGAGACTCTAAAATTATCTTTTTATATCCCATAATGTTACTGGTCTGTTGCCATGTTAACCTAATTACTTGTCAGATGTTCCACCAGGTGTTTTTTTTAACGTTACAAATCTTTTCCATTTTTTGTTGACTTTTTCAAAACGTCCCATCAAATTCAAAATAAGCAAATATTTTAAATAAAACAGTAAAATTTGTTGTCTTTGGTCTATTTTCTATTAAATATCAGTTTATGTTCTGTTTTTATTTACATCCTACACACTACACACTGCTGATGCTGACGTTTGATTGACAGGTGGCAGAGTGGGCCGTCAGGAAGTTGAGTCTGCTGAAGTACGCCGATAAAGCAGCAGGAAGTTACAGCGGCGGGAACATGAGGAAGCTGTCCACTGCCATGTCTCTGATCGGAGCGCCCCCGGTGGTCTTCCTGGTAACACACACCTTCTTTTGCACATCTGGCTCTGATTGGCCGACAGACTGTGAGGTCACCGCGACGTCTGGTGAGTTCCCAGAGCTTTCAGCCACAGTCTTCTTCGGCAGACTGAGTGGTTCTGTTGCCATGGAGGTGGCGGCTGAAACCTCCGGGAACAGTAAGGTGGCGTTTTTTAACAATGCAGCTGTGAGTTACGCAACAGCAGCAGCCAATCAGAGAGCAGCTGAGCAGAGCAGGATTTGAGGTGTGTGTGTGTGTGTGTGTGCGTGCGTGTGTGTGTGTGTGTGTGTGTGTGTGTGGCGGGAGGAGTGGGGGGGTTGTGTAACAGAGGATTAAAAGGAGCTGCTCCTGTTTACTGAGGGGACAAGAAGACAAACAGCAGAAGAAGAAGGAGCTCTCTCAGGTGGGGGCGTGGCAGCATGATGCTCCTCCCCCTCCTAATCACCTTCAGCCTCTGCTTCCTGCTCCACTTGTGGGGGAACCTCAACCTGGCTGTCCTCCTCGTTACAGGACGAGCCCACGACTGGCATGGACCCCAAGGCCCGCCGCGCCCTCTGGAGCGTCATCCACAGCGTCCTCAAAGAGGGACGCAGCGTCGTCCTCACATCACATAGGTAGGACACGCGTCTTCACAGGTAGGACACGCGTCCTCACACAGGCAGGCAGGTACGTTAACATTGTGTGTGTGTGTGTGTGTGTGTGTGTGTGTGTGTGTGTGTGTGTGTGTGTTGCAGCATGGAGGAGTGTGAGGCTTTGTGCACCAGGATGGCCATCATGGTGAACGGCAGGTTCAGATGTCTCGGCAGCGTCCAACACCTGAAGAACAGGTAACAGGGTGGATTTCAAAGTAAAAGCTTTTCATATTCTGTGATTTTACAGAAACGTTTAAAAATAAACGTGAGAACAGAAACCTGATCTGACCAGCAGAGGGCTGAAAGACTGATGGTCCATCACCTGTACTGATCTACCGTGTGTGTGTGTGTGTGTGTGTGTGTGTGTGTGTGTGTGTGTGTGTGTGTCAGGTTCGGTGATGGTTACACCATCATCCTGAGGGTAGCAGGTCTCGACCTGCTACCCGTCATGAAGTTCATTGAGAGCGAGCTGAGCGGCAGCACGCTGAAGGAGAAACATCGCAACATGCTGCAGTACCAGCTGCCTTCTTCTCTCACATCTCTGGCTCACATCTTCTCCATCCTCGCTAAGAACAAGGACACACTGCACATAGAGGACTACTCTGTGACACAGACAACGCTGGACCAGGTACACACACACACACACACACACACCTGTACAGGTACATCCAGGTGACGGGGCTGATGGAAAAAGTGTTCTGTGCTTCCAGGTGTTCGTGAACTTTGCGAAGGACCAGAGTGACGACTATCACTCCAAAGACGCGTCGGTGCGGCGGCGGGATGTCGCCATCGAGGTTCCAACGCTGAGCTCCACCTGCGGGGGCGCTGAGGGGGGGGGAGGGGGCGGGGGCGGGCTGAGAGAGAGCGTCATGTGAGCAGCCACGTGACTTCGAAGGGTGGAGCTTCAACCTGGACTCGACTGGCAGCAGAGAAGAACCCGCCTCCTCACCTGTTGTGATGTCATACTGATGTTATTATGGCAGTGGGTGGAGCCACCTGCTGCCTCATGCCAGTCAATGCAAATGATTTCCTGTGGCGGCGAGCGCCGAGTTGAACACTTGAACGATTGCTGAGAGGATCTTTGTCTCTTCCTGATTGAAGACGACGTGTTTTTATGAATGATGAAGAATCCGAATCATTTCAAACGGCGCTAAATCACACTTTAAACATTTGATTACGTTTTTATTCACCGACTTTTATTTATATGTGTAGCTGCCACAGAAATGTGTCATTGTTGTTTTATTTTGGCGGAGTGTTTAACAGCCAATCAGAGGAGACGATCGATTTTCTAGTTTTTGTAAGAAAACAGCATATTTGTCCGTTTGTGTGTGAAACAGTGAAATACCTCCAGAACACGACAGTATTGATCTGCACTGGACGGCCGATCGATCAGTATCGATCGTCTCTGTTTGTCTCTGCACTGAAGTCCCTTCTACTTCCTTCTGATTGGACCAACAGCTGTTTCACCTCAACGACAAAATAAAATGAAACAAACCTCATGATGACTCCTTCATCAATCAATTAATCAATTAATCAATCAGTCAAAGTAAAACAAAGTAAGATCAGATCACCATGGCAACGACAGGTTTTTACTCTGACAGATTTATTTCTGATTCAAACGATCAGTTTTATTGACGAGCAGAACCTTTATTAAGAGGAGACATCAAACATCTGTCCATCCGTCTTCAGGTGTCATTCAGAGTATTTTACATGCAACAGCAGAATTATTAATTTTTTTAAGCCCCGCCCACCTCGACCCAGGATTGGAGCTGCAGCTGTCACTTAATGTGTTGTAAACAAATACGGACTCTGTAGCTGGTTGTGATGATGTCATCAGAACAAGATGGCAGCAACATTAGTGAGAGGTGTGAGGGGGCGGTGCTTAGAGTCCGGTACAGTAGGTTCAGGACTACGTTAACCATCACGTTGCCGTGGAGACGCAGGAAGTTACTTCATGGGAGAGAAAGGACACGGAAACATGAGGCGGTTGTTCTGAGAGTCCAGATGGACGACGCTGCTCCTGACTGACAGACGGAGAGACGAGTTAGTCATCGACCACGGCGCACTTTCATGTCTGGGGGCAGAGCCTCACCTGCAGCGACCACTCTGGGGTCGGTGTGAGCTTTGTGTCGGACTTCAGCGCGCTGGTCGGCGCTCTCGAACCACCAGAGGGCGTGAGCTGTCCGGGAGACACACAGTGATGTCATCAACAGCGCGGTGATGACATCACAGCGAGGTCAGTGGTAGACGGCGGATCTTCGTACCTCTGTTCAGCGCTCCGACCTCGCTGTGGAACGCCCCCATCAGCTTGCCGTACCCCGGTGCATCATGGGAGCTGACAGCGGCCTGGAAGTCATCTCCCCAAAGCGCCGGACTGCCGGGACACATCTGGAAGGAAACCAGCTCGAACACACCTGAAATGTGAACACCTGTTACAGCCAGGACGACGTGATGTCGCTGACACACCTCTCAGCGGGGGGCGGGGCTTACCGCCCTCCTGCGGCGGCCTCTGCAGGGGGCTCCAGGGAATCAGGTAGACGACCTCGTTGTCCTGAGATGTCAACATTGGTATCGCCATGGAGATGTACTCTGACATCCAGCAGGGGTCCTGAGCCAGGGCTGCTCGCACGGCTGCCCGCTGGGCGTAACTGTCTGAGGGGGCGGGGACAGGGGCGGGGCAGTTACACTTTTAAAACCCATGAAGAAGAAGAAGTGTGATTCTGCGACAGAAGAAGAAGAAGGGTCCTCACCATACTTCCAGATGTGGAACACCTGATTCAGGCCGCCGTACTCAACACTCCAGTAACCAATCAGCTCCGAGTGCGCCGTGCGCAGGTGGATCTTCTCATTGGTCAGTTTGAGAAAGGCGGAGTTCTGATCAGGTCGGATGCTGTAGGTGCGGAACTCATAGAAGGTGGTGTGTTTCTGCTGGGGCCCAGAGGAGAGGCGCGCACGCGGCTGCAGAGAGGGGCGGAGACAGAGGGCTCACTCCGATGGACAAACAGACCACTGGGACTGGACCACCGGTTCTGGGACCGGACCACTGAAGAGGGGCCCTGAGTCCGAGGGTCTGTGATGTCACAGATTGTTGACTCCTCTGTGAACTTTGACCTGAACCGGTTTATATGAACCGGGACCGGTTCAGGTTAATGATACACTGCAGGATCTGAACTTTTCCCCGATCAGTCCAAAGATCAGACACACAAACAGGAGGAACCAGAACACAGTGTGTGTCTGTGTGTAGATTCAGAAGTTGTGTTCCAGTCTGAGGTGGACTGACTGCAGCAGGGTTCTGGTCTCGTTCTGGTCCTGGTCTAGTTTAGGTCTGGTTTTTAGTCTAGTTTTTGGTCTAGGTTTTGGTGTACTTCTGGTTCTGGTCTGGTTCTGGTCTAGTTCTGGTTTTGGCCTGGCCCTGGTCCGACTGGGATCTAGTCTGTGGTTCTGGTTCTGGTGGACTCACCTGAGCAGCAGGGGGGCGGAGTCCTGCAGCGGTCCTCAAAAAACGTAGCAGCTTGAACATGTTTCAGACTGAAGTGACTGAAAAGAGCCGAACTGCAGGAAGAAAGTCGGAGTGACGTCAGCAGGCAGCAGAGATCCTCTGTAGATAAGAGGAGTCACTCTGAGGAAAACATGTTGTCTGTTCTGTCTTCACGTCTACGTGAGTTTATCTTTTCAATCTGTGACGTTGTTTCTGCTCAGATGAACTTTAATAACTGGAGAAAAATTAAAATGAAATAGTTTTAAAGTTGTTTCATATTAAAAGAACAGAATCGCTGCTGTTGTTCTGACTAAATCCGAACAAAGTGATCAATATGTTCTTCATCAAATTAATGATAAATAAATAATAAATATAACTCAATAATAAATCAATATGAATCAATAAGTCAATCATAAATATAAATCAATATTATAACAGATTCTTATGAAACAGGTCGTTTGATTCAACGAAGAAAAATAAAGAAAAGCTGTGAATTTACGAATCAATAATCAGAACCTGACGGACAGATCAGACGCACACAGATAGTTGTGTGGTTCCTGAGTTTGCTGCAGAGTGAGCCCTCCTGTTTCAGATGGAAGAGTTGTGACGTCACGATGTTTAAAACTTGTAAAGTTTTTACTCCTCGATCATTTTCTAACAATTTATGATCATTACCATTTCCTATTGATCCTGTACATGTACCCATGCGCCTTGTTCAATTTACGTCATTGAATAAAATATTTTTTCCACCGGAATAATGATGTGACGACTTTTACGTCACATCCTTTAAGGAAGTAGCCCGTGTGTGTGAGCGGGTCTCGTGCGGTCGAAGTTCAGAAAAGGTCGGTGTGTTCGGGAGTGCGTGCGGCCGTCAGCATGCTGAAGGTGCTGCTGGTGAGCGTCCGCCGCCAGGTGTGGAGGAGCGTTTGTTCTGACGCCCGCCGCGTCCCTGCCGGAGCGCCGCCACCGCCCCGGCGCTCACAGACCGCTGCGGCACGCAGTCTGACCCGGAGCGAAGTCTGGACCTGCACCGTGGACCCGAACCTGGATGAGCAGTTCGTGTTCCTGGACTGTACAGGTGAGACCGGTGGAACCGGTTATCCTCGTGCAGCTTTAAACATGAAGGATGACGATGGTTACTTAGTGATGCTTACGATACTTAACGATATTGACGGTGCTTACAATACTTGATGATATTTACCATACTTGACAGAGCGCACGCATGATTTGGTCCAAAACTAAAAACATGAAAGATTATTTGATCTTCATATTGTGGCTGAAAGTTTGTTTCCAGTCAGTGAGGATCAGGAATGAATATATTTTATATATTGATAAGATATTACTGGTTCTGGTTATTGATCACACTCTGATGACGGGTTCTGTTTTTTTTTTTGTAAAAACATCAAACATCATCAAACTTTTTCTTTGACAGTTTTTATTGTGTGTGTGTGTGTGTGTGTGTGTGTGTCACTAGTGACGTGAATGATCCGCCCACATCACTCTTTGGTACTGGTTCTGATCAGCATCCATCTGTACAACCCAGCTGCACTGTTGCCTGGTTACAGGTGAGACTGTAGCACCATCACAAGTTCTTCTTCCTCTCCCCTGGTTCAGATCCAGAGGAGGACCCCCGCCAGGAGGAGAAAGACCTCCTCTGTCAGCTGAGTGTCCCCTCCTCCTCTCCTGGTCCCGGTCCTGGTTCTGATGATCCAGTCTCCCCTCAGAAACAGCTGAGGTCTCTGGAGCGCCAGCTGCAGGTGTTGAGGGGCAGAGCCCTGCAGGTGGCGGAGCCAGACATCCGGTTCCAGGACGTGGACTTCCTGCTGGACGAGAGCCTCGTCGCCGCAGCAACCAAGAAGAAGAAGAACAAGGCGGAGAAAGGCGAGCACAAGATCTTCGGCAGCGCCGACGTGGACGAGCCGGTCAGCGACACCGGCTGCTCGGGCTGCGGCGCCGTGCTGCACTGCAGCGCCGCCGTCGTGCCCGGATACCTGCCCAGCGAGAAGTTCAAGGTGCTGCAGCAGGAGGGGCGACTGGGCGGAGCTACCTGCCAGCGCTGCCACCTGCTCACCCACCACCACAAGGCCCTGAACCTGCAGCTGTCCAGGGACCAGTACCGGGCCGTGGTGCGGCAGGTCCGGCCCCTCAAGGCTCTGGTGCTGCTCGTCGTGGACCTACTGGACCTGCCCGACTCCATCGTCCCCGACCTGCCCGACCTGGTGGGCGCCAACAAGCACATCGTCGTCCTCGGCAACAAGATCGACCTACTGCCCGGCGACTCGCCCAACTACCTGCAGCGGATCCGGTGTCGGCTCTCTCAGTACTGCCGGGACGCCGGCTTCGGTGCTCAGGTGACCGACGTCCATCTAATCAGCGCCAAGACCGGCTACGGCGTGGAGGCGCTGATCTCCAGCCTGCAGCGGTCCTGGAGCTACAAAGGAGACGTGTATCTGGTGGGCAGCGCCAACGCCGGCAAGTCCACCCTGTTCAACACGCTGCTGGAGTCCGACTACTGCAAGACCCGCGCATCGGACCGCATCCACCGGGCCACCATCTCACCCTGGCCCGGTCAGCACCAGACTCCATTCACCTTTCATCCAATTTAAGAAGGTTTACATTAACACAGCTGAAGGTTTCTGGAACCTGAAAACAAACACAAACAAACATAAACAAACACACCTGAACACATCCAGGAAGTTTAAACATAAACACAGTTATTTATTTATTTCACCGTTCAATAAATAACGATGTAAATCAAAGTGTCCCTCCTTTGTCCTCTGACCTGCTTCATGTCTCCTGTTATCCTCTGTGCCGCGGTGCATTCAGGGACCACTCTGAACCTGCTGAAGTTCCCCATTATCAACCCGACTCCATTCCGGATGTTCCGGCGCCGGCAGCGCCTGCAGTCTGCAGCACAGCAGACGGAGAGCGAGCTGTCGCAGGACGAGCTGCGGCGGCTGCAGCTCTTCAGCCGGCACGGATACTTAGTGGGTAAGTGGGGAAGGAAGGGGGGAGGTGGGGGGAGGGTCACTTCCTGTTTACTCACCTGTCCACCTGCTCAGGTCGGGTTGGTAGAACGTTCCAGACCGACGGGACCGGACGGACTGAGATCCAGTTTGATCCCGACAGTTTGGCGTTTGGAGAAAACGAAGACGGAGACACAGCGACGGCAGGTGAGATGTGATTGGACGAGGGAGCAGTGATGTCATCGACTCCAGATTCAGACACAAAGTAGTTTCATTGTTTGTTTGTTTCAGTTATTGATTTTATTAATGATTGGAATGATCGACTTTATAGAACGATAACCATCAGAGAGTGACCTCTGACCTGTCTGACCCCTGTGTGACCTCTGACCCCAGCCTCCAGCAGCTCCATGGACCAGCTGACCCACAACGAGCTGAAAGACGCCCACTGGTTGTTTGATACTCCAGGAATCATGAAGGAGACCGATGTGAGACGACATCATCATCTTCATCATCATCACCTTTAAACCCCCTTATCTTCTCTGTCTGTCTCTCTCTCTGTCTGTCTGTCCCTCAGGTCCTCCAGCTGCTGACTGAACAGGAAGTGATGTCAGTGGTTCCGACCCAGGCGATGGTTCCGAGGACATTTGTGTTGAAGTCGGGTCTGAGTGTGTTGGTGGGAGGACTGTTCAGGATCGACGTCCTGCAGGTCGGAACAGACCGATCACTACATCACTGATCAATACAGGTTATATCATATCAGGTTATTGATCAGATATGTATTGATCAGAGATTTATTGATTGTCCTCTTCAGGGTCAGAAGTCCTGCTGGTTCTCTGTTCTGGTTTCTGGTCGGGTTCCGGTTCACATCACCAGTTCAGAGAAAGCTGCTGCTGTTTACCAGAAACACGCAGGCCACGCCCTACTGGGGGTGAGTAACATGATCACATGATCACATGAACACATGGTCACATGATCACATGAACACATGGTCACGTGAACACATGGTCACATGAACACATGTTTACATGAACACATGGTCACATGAACACATGGTCACATGATCACATGGTCACATGAACACGAACACATGGTCACGTGAACACATGGTCACATGAACACATGTTTACATGAACACATGGTCACGTGAACACATGGTCACATGAACACATGTTTACATGAACACATGGTCACGTGAACACATGGTCACATGAACATATGAACACATGGTCACATGAACACATGGTCACTTGAACATGTTTACATGAACACATGGTCACATGAACACATGGTCACATGGTCACGAACACGTTTACATGAACACATGGTCACATGAACACATGGTCACATGAACACGTTTACATGAACACATGGTCACGTGAACACATGGTCACATGAACACATGGTCACATGAACATATGATCACATGGTCACGTGAACACATGGTCACATGAACATATGAACACATGGTCACGTGAACACATGTTTACGTGAACACATGGTCACATGAACATATGGTCACATGAACACATGGTCACGTGAACACATGGTCACATGAACACGTTTACATGAACACATGGTCACGTGAACACATGGTCACATGAACACATGTTTACATGAACACATGGTCACATGAACACATGGTCACGAACATATGAACACATGGTCACATGAACACATGGTCACGTGAACACATGAACACATGGTCACATGAACACATGGTCACTTGAACATGTTTACATGAACACATGGTCACGTGAACACATGGTCACATGAACACATGGTCACGTGAACACATGGTCACATGAACACATGTTTACATGAACACATGGTCACATGGTCACATGAACACATGGTCACATGAACACGTTTACATGAACACATGGTCATGTGAACACATGGTCACATGGTCACGTGAACACATGGTCACATGAACATATGAACACATGGTCACATGAACACATGGTCACGTGAACACATGGTCACATGAACATATGAACACATGGTCACATGAACACATGGTCACATGAACACATGGTCACATGAACACATGTTTACGTGAGCACATGGTCACGTGAACACATGGTCACATGAACATATGAACACATGGTCACATGAACACGTTTACATGAACACATGGTCACGTGAACACATGGTCACATGAACACATGAACACATGGTCACATGAACACATGGTCACATGAACATATGAACACATGGTCACATGAACACATGAACACATGGTCACGTGAACACATGGTCGCATGAACACATGGTCACGTGAACACATGGTCATATGTTTACATGAACACATGGTCACATGAACACATGCTTACATGAACACATGGTCACGTGAACACATGGTCACATGAACACATGGTCACATGAACACGTTTGCATGGTCACATGAACACATGGTCACATGAACACGTTTGCATGAACACATGTTTACGTGAACACATGGTCACGTGAACACATGGTCACATGAACATATGAACACATGGTCACATGAACACGTTTACATGAACACATGGTCACATGAACACATATTTACATGAACATATGGTCACGTGAACACATGGTCACGTGAACATATGAACACATGGTCACATGAACACGTTTACATGAACACATGGTCACATGAACACATTTACATGAACACGTGTTTACATGAACACATGGTCACGTGAACACATGGTCACATGAACATATGAACACATGGTCACATGAACACATGGTCACATTAACACATGAACATATGAACACATGAACACATGTTTACATGAACACGTTTACATGAACACATGGTCACATGAACACATGAACATATGAACACATGGTCACATGAACATATGAACACATGGTCACATGAACATATGGTCACATGAACATATGAACACATGGTCACATGAACACATGAACACATGGTCACATGAACATATGAACACATGGTCACATGAACACGTGAACATATGAACACATGGTCACATGAACACATGTTTACATGAACACATGGTCACGTGAACACATGGTCACATGAATATATGAACACATGGTCACATGGTCACATGAACACATGGTCACATGAACATATGAACACATGGTCTCATGAACACATGCTCACATGAACATATGGTCACATGAACACATGACCAGAGGCTGCTGTCTGCATGTCTCGGCAGTCCTTCAGTGTTGTAACACTACTGTCACTGTCTCTGTGTCCCCGTGTTGTGTTCAGGTTCCTTCAGGAGGTTCTGAGAGGATGAAGTATTTTCCATCGTTGGTTCCTCAGGACTTCCTGTTGGAAGGTCGAGGACACCTGGAGGCTGCTGCTGACATCACACTGTCCTCTGCAGGTACACACACCTGTCTGCCTCTCACCTGTGTCTCTGTTTCACCTGTCTGTCTCTCTGTCTCACACCTGTCTGTCTGTGACCTGTCTGTCTCAGGTTGGGTGGCGGTGACGGCAGGGGAGGGGGACCAGGTCCTGTTGCGGGTCCACCGTCCTCCATCTGCAGGTGTCCGTCTCCGGTGTCCTCCGCTGCTTCCTCACGTTGTGTCTCTGAAAGGAGGACGGATCAGAAAGTCCTCTGCCTACAGACCTCACAGGGGGGCGGGGCTTCTGGACGGCGGTCTGTCGGCACGCGGAGCCGAGCGGCTTCAGGTGAACCAGAAGAACAGGAAGTGACCTGATGGGGAGGAAGAGCCATCTCTACTTCCCGTCTCTGCCGTCTGACTGTTGATTGGATGCTGCAGGCTGCTCCTCACCGTCCTCTAACCCCACCTCTGTAAACGGACCCGTGACCTCAGTGATGTTTGAACTTGTGTCAATCAGTTAATCAGCTGATCGATCAGACCGCTTCCTGTTTGGATCTGTGGTTCTGGCTCTAGTTCTGGTTCTGTGTGGAACATTTAAACTGACTGATATCGATCAGCTGATCGATCGATAATCTTCTTTGTTGTCTGTGACTTTAAATAAATCTCCAGGTGTTGATCAGCTGATTGATTATTGATTGCTGAAATGAGACAAACATCAAAATGTTCAGTTTGAAATTTTTATTTAAAAAACAGGTCAAAGGTTAAAGGTCAACGTGCTGTTAATGAACCTGCTGACATCAGACAGGAACTTGGTTGCTTCCTGCTTCCTGTCTGATGTCACAGAGACGGTGGAGGTGGTGTCGTATTGATCGGTCGCTTCATCACACCACCTCCAGTGTCTCAGCATCACCTGCTGCCATGGCAACACATTCTGTCAGAGGGACATACAGTAAATCTACACGTCTTTATTTCATGGTGAAGGACCGCCCACTCAGGAAACAGGAAGTCATTCTGGCGTCTCCACTAAATTATTGCACGACTTATTTACAAGCTGCAGAGTCTCGTAGAACCGACAAGACGAGACGGAGGTCAAACTAACACGTCAACACGGCTTGTACGTTGGAGACACAAAGAAGACAAAGAACCGCTGATGATTGTCAAAGACACCGACGGAAAATGCAAAGCTGGTAGGGACACGATGGACTGATGTCACAGGACGTCCCCTCCGTCCCCACCTCTCCGAGCGATGTCCCTTCTGTCTTTTTGACTCTGCAGTGTTTATTGGACCTGTGAGACAGGTGAGACGTCCAGGATTGGACCGGGTTAAAGTTCTGACGAAGGCCCCTGAGAGGCCGGACGAATTCGACGAGTCCTCTGCAGGTCTCCGGATGTTTTCAGTTCATATCTACAGCCATAAAGACAGCTGATGGCGAGCTGACCGGGACACTGTCCGTTCGAAGAGGCGTTGCCGTGGCGACAGCTGCTCAGTTCTGTGCGGCGGCGGTGCGGTCCATGTAGTAGACGTTGACTAGGTGGCGGTTCAGGTGGCGCCGGTATTCCGCCTCCAGCGGGAACGTGCGGTCGCAGAAGATGCACATGTGATTCTTGAGCTGCGTCGGCGCCGGGATCTCGTCGGTGGGCGTTTCGGGGTCGTTGGCCATCTTACCCGACCCGGCGCCGGTCCCGTTGAGGCCCGAGTCGTCGCTGCCCTCGGAGGCGCTGTCGCTGATGTCACTTCCTCCTTCGTGGCTGCTGTGGATACCCTCGTCGTCCTCGCCGTCGGCCGGTTTGGTCCGCTGCACTGGAAGCGCCAGAGAAGGCGGCGATGCGGGCTTGAGGAAGGTCGACGCCGGCTGGTCCTTGGCTGGAGGAGGCGTGTCCTCCCCTGAGCTGGAGGTGGGCGACGCGTCCGTCTCGTCTGAGGGTTTGTTGGGAGTCTTCTCGGGCTCGGTGGGAGTCGTTCCGTCCGGGGAGGTCTTCGGGGCAGCGGCGGGACCTTCTGGACCTTCTGACGACAGACTGATGACTGCAGTCGCCTCGTCTTTGGCTGAGTCGGCGGTCAGCTGAAGGCCCGTGGCTTTCTTGTAGGAGTTCCTGGTCTTCTTCTTTGAAGGCGTGGCAGTTGGACCGGACTTGTTGGTGTCTTCTGGTTTCGACTGCAGCTTCTCAGCACTTGTGGTTTTCATCCGCCGGGTCTTGGATGGAGTCTCCGACGAGGACTTCTTGGACAGATCCAAAGCCTCCACCGCCTTCCTCTTGGTGGCCTTCACCACCTTTTCCTTCTGACGTTTGTCGGGACCGTCGGGTTTCTGCGGAGCGTCTTCGGTAGTTTTCTCTGACTTCTTGGATCCAGACTTCCTGGCCTTGCCGAGGTTCTTGTTCTCCTTCCCGCCGCTGTCGTTCTTCTGATGTCCTTTCTCCTTGTCCGCTCTCTGCCTCGCCGACTTCACCTCCTCTGGTCTCTGTTGGTCGGGTTTCTCCAGGTCGGTTTGTTCTCTTTGGGATTTGGGTTCTTCAGCTCGGTTCTGGACGGGAAGCTTCTTGACTCGTCTCTTTGCCTTGTGGTCTGAGTTGACTGGCGGCGTGGTGGTCTGGGTCTGGACTTCTTTACCAGTTGCGGTCTCCGCAGGACTCTCTGTAACCTTCTTCGTCCTCGTCGTAATCTTTTTCTCCGGTTCCACTCGGTCCTTCGCCTTCACTGGTTTCTCAGCAGCGACGGCAGATTTCTTGGCAGTCTTGTCGGGAGCGTGGGCGTGCTCCAGCTGGCCGCTCCTCCTGATCGACAGATTGATCGGACTCGAGTCCTCGTTTCCGTCGTCCACGTCAAAGTCCTCCTCGACGCTGGATGAGTTGTCAAACTTGTTCTCTTTGCAGTCTGCGTCGTCCTCGGTGCCGTCCGGACCGCCTTTCTTGACACGCAGTTTGACCTTGGAGACGTCCACGGCGACGCTGCAGCCGGAGTGCCGGGACTTGATGTGGTACTGCAGGTTGCATTTCTTGGAGGCGGCGTACTTGCAGAGCGGACAGAGGAACTGTCGCGGTTTCAGGTGCAGCTCCACATGCTTCTTGAAGTTGCTGCGGTCGGCGGTCTTGTACTCACAGTACGGGCAGGACAGCGGTTTGGGGCCATTGTGGACCTGCCGGGCATGCCGAGTCACCTCGTGCTGATTGGCCGCCAGGTAGGTGCAGCTCTCGCACTTGAAAGGACGCTCGCCTGCACACAGGAAGGAGAGACGTGTTACGACGTCGCAGACGACCGAGGACACACGTAAGGGTTTCATGCAGCAGGTGAGTCTGACTGGCGCTCACAGGTGCTTCCTGTTTCCTGCCGATGACACGTTCACATGCTCCGCCTGCTGTCGTACGACTGTCCATCAAGAAGTTCAGAGAGGGTTCCTGAACGCAGCACAGTGATGCACACGGGATCAATATTCAGAGTTATTGATCATCATCAGCACCTGAATTCTACAAGGTTTTGTGACCAATCAGGAAATCACTGTGTGGGCTCAGGAACATGGTGACATCGCACATGTTGACGTACCAGTGGTCACGTTAACGTGGTCAATAACTCTGAATACTTCCTCATGAAGGTTATTGATCCTGCTGCTCCGTGTGCAACACCGTGCTGTGTTCAGGAACACTCTGAACTTATTATTTGGTTTACTGCCACAGAACAGCTGATTCACAGTCAGACATCTTAAATTGTTTGAACTCAGTCAGACTCAGTTTGTTTGTTCATGCAGGAGATCGTTCACAGCAGAGCAGATCAGCCTGAACAGCTCACCTGTCTCACAGGTACAGGTGAGTCTCACAGGTCTCACAGGTACAGGTGAGTCTCACAGGTCTCACAGGTACAGGTGAGTCTCACAGGTACAGGTGAGTCTCACAGGTCTCACAGGTACAGGTGAGTCTCACAGGTACAGGTGAGTTCTCAGGCTGATCTGATGTCACACACACACAACAGGAAGTCAGCTGATCATCAGGTTACCGTGTTGGTCCGACATCGACGGCTTCAGAGAGAGAAAACATCCACAGTGAGTCAGAGAACACAGATGGACCAGAACTCAGTCTGAGGACCGTCAATCTCACCCGTCCCCGAGTCCTGAGTGTCACGTTACATGACCCCAGTAGATCACGTGATCAGTAGATCCCTCGTCTATTAGCCTGCAGGTGTGTCACTGACCTGAGTGCGTCCTCATGTGGCGCGTCAGGTGTGTCTTCTGTGAGCTGGAGTAGTCGCAGTACAGACACTGGAAGGGACGGACACCTGGAGGACAGGAGACAACATGAGGGACAGACATCTAACCTGAGACTGGAGACAGACACAGACACAGATGGACAGAGGTAGACAGGTGAGCAGGCTCCTCCCACCTGTGTGTGTCCGGATGTGTTGGATGTAGTTACTCTTCCGGTCAGAGAAGTAGGAACACTGACTGCAGGTGTGCAGTTTACTGGGGAAGTGGTTCCTCAGGTGTTTCCTCCAGTGGTACTGACTGACCGTGGTGTAGGGACACAAGGTACACTTAAACACCCTGCACACACACACACACACACACACACACACACACACACACGTTTAATATACACACATACGTTTGTTTATTTATTTGTTGTTGTGTGTTAATGTTTTTCATGTCTCAGTTCCTCCTGTAAATCTGTGTGTGTCAGTCACCAACCTCACCTGTCTTCACCTGTCTTCACCTGTCCTTACCTGTCCTCACCTGTCCTCACCTGTCCTCACAGCTGCAGTATCCTGATCTTGGGTGTGTCTCAGGTGTTCTTACCTGTGGTCCTCCCCCTCCTTGCTGTGGTGCTTCAGGTGAGCGATGTAGTGGTCGTATCGGTTGGTGTTGTAACCGCACCGCTCACACCTGATCAGTCCTTTGATGTCACCTGTGGCCGCCGCCTTCCTGCCACTCTCCACCTCCCCGCCTGCTCCCGGCGGTGACTCGAGTGTCTCCGCCTCCTTGGCTTTGCTCCGCCCCTCCACGCGGTTCACCACCACCATCTTGCTGACGCTGTGTGTTCCGAGGTGCTCCACGAACTCCTGCTCGTTCTGGGCCTGGAAGTGACACGGCTTACAGTGGAACGGCTTCTTCTTCTTCACGCTCTCCGAGGCGGCGGGGGAGGGGCCGTCTTTGCGTTTGCCGCCCTGTGGAGGTGTGGAGGGGCGGGGCTGCGGCCGGCGGGACAGGTCCTCGGCCGCGTCCCCGTCCTCGTCTTCCTCGCCATCGTTTCCTACGACCACGGTGTTGATGCCGGGGCCCGGAGACTCGGGGTACTCGATGATGCACACCTCCCGATGGTTCTGGTTGTCGTAGCTATACCTGAGCAGACAGGTGAGACAGCGACAGGTGAGACAGCGACAGGTGAGTCATTAAGGTGCTGCCGCGCCTCCCCCTCCAACCTCACCTGATGATGCTCTCGTCCTCACTATCTGAGTAGCTGCATCCCACCGTCTTCAGCTCCATCATCTCCTTCTCGTCCGCCACACTGCCGTCGCCGCCCTCCGCCGCCGTCACCGCCGCCACGTTGGCCAGCATCACCAGCTGAGGGGCCGGCAGCGTCTCCCTGGAGACGTCACTCAGACTCTGTCCGTCCTCCACCAGGGACACACCCACAGGAAACATCTCCACCGAGAAGACTGTCTGAGCGGCCATGATGATGTCAGCAGGGGGGAAACTGGAGGTAAACAACCAGAGGTAAACAACCGGAGGTAAACAACCAGAGGTAAACAACCGGAGGTAAACAGACACTTTTTATAGTTCTTATTTATTTATTTATATCAGTTTTTTGGAGATAAACTCTTGTTCTGATTTCAGTTTTTCAAACTTCCGGACAGAATTTAATGAAAGCAGATGAACGAATTGATGACGGATTTATGACGTCACTTCAAACCGATCAAAACTTGTAGAACAGTTTCCTGTTTCTGAGAAGTGATCTGAAGTGAAACCGGTTGCAGGTTCCGGTGAACGGAACCGAACCGACCCGACGGGACAACGATCCAACACACTGTCGGCCATTTTGAAACAGCACCACAACTCGTCGACAGCGACACGGACGTAGAAACACGTTCAGAAGTCCGTCTGGAAAACACCAACTTTAACAGACTTCTTTATAAACACTTTGTTAGCTAAATGTAAACTTTATAAAAACTACCGCAGCAGAAAATTCTCAGTCAGTCTGAAATCTGAGCGGAAGTTTGGTTCCATTAAGCTAAAAAGTTAGTTTAGGTCTTCAGGAAGAATAAAGGTCCCTTTAACGCGAACAGGAGGTGAAACTTTCTAATCCCGAATTAATTCGGGATTAGAAAGTGAGAATGTAGCGTGAGAGTGTTTAATCCGGATCGAAGCCGTGTGTGGGTGAGGTCGGGTCACACCGGGACCGGGTGTTCACGCCGGACCGGGATCTGATCCCAGCTGCTCTGATTTGCAGCGACCATTTCAGGACTTTCTCTAAACTTCGTTGCGGAAGCGCACGAGTCGAATCAAACTGCGGCTTTTCGTGTGCGGTGTTCGGGGTCGGTGCGGAGATTTACGGCGGCTTTAACATCTGTGTCCAGGCGGTGAAGAGGAGGCGGTGGAGGGTCGGAGTGTTAGCCATGGTCCTGATCAGCCCCGGACAGCGCCTTCTTCTCCACCTCACCGCCTCCATTTTCCTCAAACTAACAGCAACTTTTGAGCCGCGACTCTGAGAGAAAACCCCGCAGCAGCAGCTCCCTGCGCCGGCCACCCTCCACCCGGCGGCCCGGCCACTCACCGACTCCTCTCACACGAACTTTACTCCACTTTCAGAGGCTTTTTTCCAGATTTAGAGGTTTTTCTTCGACGAACAGCGCAGAGAGAAAAGTGGACAGAAGTTTCCGCACATTCCTCCACAGCGACGTACAGCTGTGACGTCAGCACGTCGCTGCTGCTGAGCTGGAGCTCCACGAGAGAAGCGAGAAAAGTTATTACAATCAATAGTTATTACAATGAATTAAATCAATAATACAACCGTTTCAGAAAAAAACAGATAAATAACAACAGAAAGTGATGATTATTAAATCACATAAACTCATTTAATGTAAAATTGTCCAAAAACAGCATATCATATGTTGAAACTGAGAAATGTTATTGTTTCATGACAAATATATTCTCATGTTGAATTTGATAGCAGCAACACATCTCTAAAAAGTTGTGACAGGATCAACTAAAGATGGAAAAGTTGTGTAAAGATTTAAAAAAATTTTTTAAAAAGTGGAACATCTCAGAACTAATGATGTTACCATGGCAACAGATCAGTAACATGATCAGGTATAAAAGATGATTTCAGAGAGGCAGAGTCTCTCATCAGTGAAGATGGGGAGAGGTTCACCACTCTGAAAGACTGTTTGGGAAAATAGTGCAACAATCTAAGAATAATGTTCCTCAACGTAAAACTACAAATAATTAGTGGATTTCATCGTCTACGGTTCATAATATTATTAAAAGATTCAGAGAATCTGGAGAAATCTCTGAACACAAGGAACAAGGCTGGAAACCAATAGGTTAGGTTAGGTTAGGATAGGTAGTTACTTTATTAATTCCCAAGGGGAAATTTTTTTCGCTACAGCAGCATACAGAAGCAATAAGATAATAAAATATTGGATGGTGGTGATCTTCGGGCCCTCAGGCAGCACTGTATTAAAAACACACTATTCTGGAGTGGAAATCATTGCATGGGCTCAGGAACACTTGTGAAAACCATCGTCTGTGAACACAGTTCATCGCTGCGTCCACAAATGATGTTAAAACTCTCCAAAGAAGAAACCAGATAGAAACATGATCCAGAAACACCGCCGCCTTCTCTGGACCGAGATCATTGAAGATGGACTGAGGTGAAGTGGAAAACTGTCCTGAGGTCTGATGGATCACAATCTGAGATTCTGTTTGGAAATCATGGACGCTGCATCCTCCAGGTTAAAGAGGAGAGGGACCATCCAGCTTGTTATCAGCTCAGTTCTAAAGCCAGCATCTGTGATGGTACAGGGATGCATTAGTGCACATGGCATGGGTAGCTTGAACATCTGGAAGGAAGCATTAATGCTGAATGATATATTCAGGTTTTGGAGCAACATATGCTGCCATCCAGACAACGTCTCTTTCAGGGAAGGTCTTGTTTATTTCAGCAGAACAACGTCCAACCACATTCTGCACGTATTCCAACAGCTAGTAGAAGAGTCTGCTGATAAACTGGCCTCCTGCAGTCCAGACCTGTCAATCATTGAAAACATCTGGAGCATCATGACATGAAAAATACAACAAAGGAGACCCTGAACTGTTGAGCAGCTGAAATCCTCTATCAGGCAAGAATGGGACCACATTTCACTTTCAAAACTCCAGAAACTGGTCTCCTCAGTTCCCCAACATTTCCAGAGTGTTGTTAAAAGAAGAGTTGATGCAGCTCAGTGGTGAACATGATCCTGGAACAACTTTATAGAGACATGCTGCTGACATCAGATTTAAAATGAGCAGATGTTTTTCATAAAACAAAAAGATTTCTCAGTTTCAACATTTGATATGTTGTCTTTGGTCTATTTTTTTAATTAAATTCAAGTGTACAGACTGTAAATGCAATCAAAGACAATGTAATATATATAATCAACAGTCAATAAAGTCATTGGAATCATTCCAGTTGATCATTGAGGTGTAACAATAGTAAAAACTGACGTCACATTCAGGAAGGTGAGAATCTGAAACCTGCAGCTACTTGGGAAAAAAACATGCAGAAATAAAATAACAGTAAAGAAATCATAAAAAAAATAATACTAATAATACATTAAGAAAAACGAAATAAAACAATAACAAATAAAAGGGAAAAATTATAAATAAACATAAAATAAATAATCAATAAAAAATAAACCAATAAGAAAAAAAGAATGATAAGAAATGATCAAATAAAAATGCAATTGGAAAATCAAAGCCTATAAAATTAGACAATACTTTTCGGTGTAAGAACTAAAACAAAAACACATAAATAATAGAAAATAAAATGAAACTGACAAAAAGAGAAAATGAGAAAAAGAAATACAGAAATAAAAATAAGGAAATCTTACAAAATTTGTCCACGTTGAGAAAAAAACTCCAGAAAAAAATATAGAAATAAGAACAAAGAAAATAAAAACATATAAAACATAAAATAAAACCCAGATAAAAAAACAACAACTGAAAAATAAAAATAAAGTTTGACTAACAGGTCAGCTGTTGGCTGTATTTTCATCTTTTCGCCACATGGGGGCGCCTCAAACTTTCCTCCTGGTCAGGATCGTTGGTCACGTGATGCAGACTGTTCAGTGGTGAAAACATGATTATTTTATTGTTATTTTACTGTTTACATCACTATTGTTTTCGTTTTCTCTAATTTATTTTGTTTTCATTTTAATGTCAGTGACGGTTTAATCCAGATGCGACGTCAGACTGAGCTGACTAAATCAGCGCTGATCAAACACTTATCAATGATTAATAAACAGTAATCAATGATTGATCAGCTGTGGACGATAAAGGGGCGTCACAGATTGACATCTGCAGCAACCACGCCCCTTCCTTGAGTTACCACAAACACTCCGGAAGTTTGTTGAATTAGCCTTCAAAATAAAGATTCTGCCCTATTCTGGGTGTGAGGACAGAGTAAAGACAATAATGATTATTGTTTTTATTAAAAACATTATATTTAATGTGTATTTATTTCTGTTACTTTATAACTTTTATTTATCGATGTTTAAGTTTATTGTTTTATAGTCCTGAATTTTTTTTAAATTATAAATCTTTATAAAGTTTCTTGTTTATTTTGGCTCTTATTTTTGTGTTTAATATTTTGCCTGTGAAGCACTTTGTGCTGCATGTTTGACTGAAATAAATAATAATAGTAATAAAGCTAAGTTGATGTATGATGTAAATAAAGTAGAAATCAAAGTGAGAACGTAGTGTGATGATGTAATAATCGTAGATTCAATAATGATTAATGTTTCACAGTTCATCAGTTTATGAAAAGAGTTTAATAAATAATCGTGTCTACATGACAGTTTGCGCCTTTTATGTTTTATTTTGAAATCCCTGAGCGGAAGTGTAACGACTCATTTCGTCACCTTGACAGTTTTGTGTCTGAAGCAGCGACAGGAAAGTTTGTCGAGTCTCTCGGTGACTTCTAACCTTCATCTTCTGTTAAACACGCTTTAAACTTTCCAGCGGACTCTTTGTCACAACTTCTCTGAGCAGCGGGACCTTTTCGTGTCTTTCCGCCGGTGACCTGAAGGACTCGGAGAGACTCGGAGCCGCTGCGCTGCTAACTGTAGCAGTTAGCGTCACTTACTGTAAACCCGAGCGGACCAGGAAGCTAACTGAGCTAACTGCTACCTGACGCTGACGGAGCTCCGACTCTCTCCGACTCTCTCCGACTCTCTCCGACTCTCTGTCCGGTTGTTCGGCTTCTTTCCGGGGGTTTTCCGTGTAAATCTGACCGAATCTCTGCGGTGAGAACTTTGAAACTTTCCTGCCAACTTGAAGGGGATGGAGCCCGGCAGCAGCTAACAGTCCGAACCGGAGGAGCCCTGAAACTTTCCTCTCCGCTGTTTTTAACGACCTGATCCCGGAGCCCGTCGGTCACGATGCCCGGAGACTCTACCGGGAACTTCAACCTCCTCCACCGGACCTGCAAGCTGGTGGTGCTGCTCTGCTTCCTCCACATCTCCGTCACTGTCGTCTTCTACGTCCGCTCCCTGGACATCCGGTTCGCCTTCGTCCAGAACCAGCAGTCTCACAACACCAGCACTCAGCCGAACCGGGACAGAAGCACCGCCCTGCCGCCAAGAACCGAACCGAAGCAGGCCGACCCCAAGAAGGAGGTGGCCGGGCTGCAGGAGTCCGCAGCCCCGCAGGCGGAGAAGAAGCTGGAGAAATGCCCGGAGACGTCCCCCCTGCTGGGTAAGACCGGTCCCGGTGGGTCACATGAGACCCAGTCCAGTTACTGAAGTACTGCAGAACTCTTTAGAAGTCTGGGTTCTACTGGGGGAACAGTCTGGGTTCTACTGGGAGAGCCAAGTCTCAGTAGTTCCTTCTGTGTTTTCCAGATGTGAGACACGTGAACCAATCAGAGCCTGAGTACCCCCCCCCCCTTCGGTGAAGCGTGGTGTCTTTACTTTTACATTGAAACAGGAACAGGAAGTGAGCTGGTTCTGGCTCACTGAACTGAGACGTGTTCATCATGTTCTCATGTTGAGGAACCTGGGTTCTTCCATCCAGAGGATCTCAGCCTCGTGTGATCATGTTTGTCTGTGAAGACAGATGACAAGAACCTGGATGTTGGACCTGGTTCTGGTTCAGGAACCTGCTGGTTCTGATGTGGTCTGTTGAAGATCTGTATGTTCTGTGTTCTCTGTATGTTCTCCATGTTCTGTGTTTTCTGTATGTTGTCTATGTTCTCTGTATGGTGTCTGTATGTTCTCTATGTTCTGTTTTCTCTATGTTCTGTGTTCTCTGTATGGTGTCTGTATGTTCTCTATGTTCTGTTTTCTCTATGTTCTGTGTTCTCTGTATGGTGTCTGTATGTTCTCTATGTTCTGTTTTCTCTATGTTCTCTGTTCTCTGTATGGTGTCTGTATGTTCTCTATGTTCTGTATTCTCTGTATGGTGTCTGTATGTTCTCTATGTTCTGTTTTCTCTATGTTCTCTGTATGGTGTCTGTATGTTCTGTGTTCTCTGTATGGTGTCTGTATGTTCTGTTTTCTCTATGTTCTGTGTTCTCTGTATGGTGTCTGTATGTTCTGTTTTCTCTATGTTCTGTGTTCTCTGTTCTCTGTATGGTGTCTGTATGTTCTCTATGTTCTCTGTTCTTTGTATGGTGTCTGTATGTTCTCTAAGTTCTGTTTTCTCTATGTTCTGTGTTCTCTGTATGGTGTCTGTATGTTCTGTTTTCTCTATGTTCTGTGTTCTCTGTATGGTGTCTGTATGTTCTGTTTTCTCTATGTTCTGTGTTCTCTGTTCTCTGTATGGTGTCTGTATGTTCTCTATGTTCTCTGTTCTTTGTATGGTGTCTGTATGTTCTCTAAGTTCTGTTTTCTCTATGTTCTGTGTTCTCTGTATGGTGTCTGTATGTTCTCTATTCTCTATGTTCTCTGTTCTCTGTATGGTGTCTGTATGTTCTCTATGTTCTCTATTCTCTATGTTCTCTGTATGGTGTCTGTATGTTCTCTATGTTCTGCGTTCTCTGTATGGTGTCTGTATGTTCTCTATGTTCTCTATTCTCTATGTTCTCTGTATGGTGTCTGTATGTTCTCTATGTTCTGTGGTCTCTGTATTTTATTTTATTTATTTATTTATTTTTTAAATTTCACTTTATTAATCCCCGAGGGGATGGTGTCTGTATGTTCTGTTTTCTCTATGTTCTGTGTTCTCTGTTCTCTGTATGGTGTCTGTATGTTCTCTATTCTCTATGTTCTCTGTTCTCTGTATGGTGTCTGTATGTTCTCTATGTTCTGTTTTCTCTATGTTCTGTGTTCTCTGTATGGTGTCTGTATGTTCTCTATGTTCTCTATTCTCTATGTTCTGTATTCTCTGTATGGTGTCTGTATGTTCTCTATGTTCTGTTTTCTCTATGTTCTCTGTTCTCTGTATGGTGTCTGTATGTTCTGTTTTCTCTATGTTCTGTGTTCTCTGTATGGTGTCTGTATGTTCTGTTTTCTCTATGTTCTGTGTTCTCTGTTCTCTGTATGGTGTCTGTATGTTCTCTATGTTCTCTGTTCTTTGTATGGTGTCTGTATGTTCTCTAAGTTCTGTTTTCTCTATGTTCTGTGTTCTCTGTATGGTGTCTGTATGTTCTCTATGTTCTCTATTCTCTATGTTCTCTGTTCTCTGTATGGTGTCTGTATGTTCTCTATGTTCTGTGTTCTCTGTATGGTGTCTGTATGTTCTCTATGTTCTCTATTCTCTATGTTCTCTGTTCTCTGTATGGTGTCTGTATGTTCTCTATGTTCTGTGTTCTCTGTATGGTGTCTGTATGTTCTCTATGTTCTCTATTCTCTATGTTCTCTGTATGGTGTCTGTATGTTCTCTATGTTCTGTGGTCTCTGTATTTTATTTTATTTTATTTTATTTTTTTTAAATTTCACTTTATTAATCCCCGAGGGGATGGTGTCTGTATGTTCTGTTTTCTCTATGTTCTGTGTTCTCTGTTCTCTGTATGGTGTCTGTATGTTCTCTATTCTCTATGTTCTCTGTTCTCTGTATGGTGTCTGTATGTTCTCTATGTTCTGTTTTCTCTATGTTCTGTGTTCTCTGTTCTCTGTATGGTGTCTGTATGTTCTCTATTCTCTATGTTCTCTGTTCTCTGTATGGTGTCTGTATGTTCTCTATGTTCTGTTTTCTCTATGTTCTCTGTTCTCTGTATGGTGTCTGTATGTTCTCTATGTTCTCTGTTCTCTGTATGGTGTCTGTATGTTCTCTATGTTCTCTATTCTCTATGTTCTCTGTATGGTGTCTGTATGTTCTCTATGTTCTGTGTTCTCTGTTCTCTGGATGGTGTCTGTATGTTCTCTATGTTCTGTGTTCTCTGTATGTTCTATGTTCTCTGTAGTCGGTTCCTGTAGTATTAAATGTGGAACAGATCCAGATGTTTGCAGCTGTCTGTGTCTGAACTCTGTGTTCTGACATGTTGGACACGCGTAAGCGGGACATCACGCCTACAGCTGTGTTTACAGTCCAGCAGGAGGTCGTTGTCATGGAGACGACCCTGAACCTCCATAGAGTGTCTGTGCTCGGTAAGCTGCCGACCAGAGATGGTAACGAGCTTCATGATGACTTCCTGTCCGGCACAGGAAACGGGAAGCAGCCTGAGAGGAGGTTCTGTTGAATGTTCTGGTGTGTGTTCTCTGAGGTTCTGATGGAGGTTCTAGTATGTTCTCTGAGGTTCTGATGGAGGTTCTGATGAAGGTTCTGGTGTGTGTTCTCTGAGGTTCTGATAAAGGTTCTAGTGTGTGTTCTCTGAGGTTCTGATAAAAGTTCTAGTGTGTGTTCTCTGAGGTTCTGATGGAGGTTCTGGTGAATGTTCTGGTGTGTGTTCTCTGAGGTTCTAGTGTATGTTGTCTGAGGTTCTGATAAAGGTTCTGGTGTGTGTTCTTTGAGGTTCTGATGGAGGTTCTAGTGTGTTCTCTGAGGTTCTGATGGAGGTTCTGATGAAGGTTCTGGCGTGTGTTCTCTGAGGTTCTGATAAAGGTTCTGGTGTGTGTTCTCTGAGGTTCTGATGGAGGTTCTGATGAAGGTTCTGGCGTGTGTTCTCTGAGGTTCTGGTGTGTGTTCTCTGAGGTTCTGATGGAGGTTCTGATGAAGGTTCTGGCGTGTGTTCTCTGAGGTTCTGATAAAGGTTCTGGTGTGTGTTCTTGGAGGTTCTGTTAAGGGTTCTGGTTGTGTTCTGAGGTTCAAATGGAGGTTCTGATAGAGGTTCTGGTGTGTGTTCTCTGAGGTTTTGATAAAGGTGATGGTGTGTGTTTTCTGAGGTTCAAATGGCCGTTCTGATAAAGGTTCTGGTGTGTGTTCTTTGAGGTTCTGATGAAGGTTCTGGTGTGTGTTCTCTGAGGTTCTGATAAAGGTTCTGGTGTGTGTTCTTTGAGGTTCTGATGAAGGTTCTCTTGTGTATCCTCTGAGGTTCTGATGGAGGTTCTGATAAAGGTTCTGGTGTGTGTTCTCTGAGGTTCTGATGGAGGTTCTCTTGTATATTCTCTGAGGTTCTGATTGAGGTTCTGATAAAGGTTCTGGTGTGTGTTCTTTGAGGTTCTGATGGAGGTTCTGATAAAGGTTCTTGTGTGTGTTCTCAGTGGGTCCTCTGCGGGTGGAGTTCAACATCCCGGTCAGTCTTGAGCAAATAAAGAAGGACAACCCCAGCGTGCGGCCCGGTGGGCGGTTCCGACCCGCGGACTGCGAGGCGCTACAGAAGGTGGCCATCATCATTCCGTTCCGTAAACGAGACGAACACCTGAAGTTCTGGCTGCACTACCTGCACCCGGTCCTGCAGAGGCAGCAGCTGGACTACGGAGTCTATGTCATCAACCAGGTATGATGAGGTCACCCTGGGGGAGGGGCTACCGGCACGGGGGCTGTCCAGATGCATCATGGGAAACGTAGGATCCAGGGGGGGGTGTGTGTGTAACTGCTTGAAGTCCACAGTTAAAACTGTGTTCCTGTTTACTACTGCTCTTTATTTGTTTATATGTTGTCTGTTTATATGTTTGTTTGTGTTTGTTTATATCTTGTGTTTGTTTATGTTTGTTTATTTGTTTATAACTGCTTGAAGTCCAGACAGTTAAAACTGTGTTCGTTTATGACTGCTCTTTGTTTGTTTACATGATGTCTGTTTATATGTTGTGTGTTTGTTTATATGTTGTGTGTTTGTTTATTTATGTTGTGTTTGTTTGTTTATATGTTGTGTGTTTGTTTATTTATGTTGTGTTTGTTTGTTTACATGTCGTGTGTTTGTTTACATGTCGTTTGTTTACATGTTTGTTTGTGTTTGTTTATATGTTAATATGTTGTTTGTTTGTTTTTGACTCAGTTGTTCTTCTCTCTTGTTTGTGTTCTTCCTCCTCCTCTTCTTGTTTAGTTCTTCCTCACTGCTTCTCTCACTGCCCCCCCCCCCCATTCCCTCCACCCCCCCCCCACTCCTCCCTGCATGTCAGGCATTTCTGACCAATGGCTGTGGTCGCTGGAGACGCTGAGACCCGCCCCCTACTTGGTCACGCTGGTAATACGGGTTCTTTCTTCTTTTCTACCTGCTTCTACTTGTCTCTGTTTCCTGTCACATGTTCTGCTTCAGGTGAGACACCTGTTCTCTGACTAACCTCTTCAGACATGAAGTAGATGAGTGACAGTTTGTTCTGTGTGTCTGTATGAAGCAGCAGCTCGCTGCCAGGCTCCTCCTCCTCTGCCGGGGTCGGTGCTCTGACTAAACCTTCCTGCTGGAACTGCAGCTGTAGAGTTTCTGTTCCAGCATGTTGACGCCCCCGTGACAGAATGTTCCAGCACTTCCTTTCAGGTGTGTCTGTCGAGACTCACCTGGACTCACCTGTAGGGTTCAGTGCTGCAGGGTTCGGTCTGTGACCTGGCTGAAACCTCAGGCTGCAGCGGTGAAGAAATCCAACACACCCCTAGTTTTATTGTATGTATGATGTCATCACAGCAGCACACCTGTCCAGGTGAGGCTGAACCCAGAGACAAACGCGTCGAAGCAGTTGGTCCTTCTAGAGCTCGTAAACACTTCACACTGAGAGCTCGGTGCAGGTGTTTGTTGCCTAGCAACCACAGGTCTGTCTACTGCTTCACACACCTGACAGAGGAACCTGAGGAGGAGGAGCCTATCTGTCCTGTTATGAGCAACTGAGCCTGGTGTGTGATTTATTCATCCTGACTGATAGTGCACTCTTATTTTGAAATAAAGGCCAGATCAGTTTCCTGTCTCTGCTCTTTCAGAATTAAATGTAGAAATTTGACAAATAGAATGTGCAGTGACTTCCGTCGAGAGTGCGAGGCTCCGCCCTGACGTGCCTCACCTGTCACCTGTGTGTGCTTCAGGAGGGAGACGCCACCTTCAACCGGGCCAAGCTGCTGAATGTTGGCTACGCTGAGGCGCTGAAGGACTACGATTATGGCTGCTTCGTGTTCAGCGACGTGGACCTGATCCCCATGGACGACCGCAACACCTACAGGTGCTTCAGCCAGCCGCGACACCTGTCCGTGTCCATGGACAAGTTCGGCTTCAGGTGAGCCCGCCCCTCCTCGTGACATCACACTGTTTCATTTGCGCTGCTTTCAGGATCGCGGAGTTCTGCAGGACGAACCTGGACTCTTCAAATTTTAGACAAACTTTATTAATATGTTTCTGAATTACGACATGACAGAGCGATGTCACAGAACATCTGTAGATCCGACCTCAGGACTGTCCACATAAACAGGAAGTGACCTCCCGACAGTTTCTGCTGAGTCACTGTTTGAAGACACGGAGCAGCCAAACGTCTCCACATGATGGAGGTAGCGGAGACACGTCAGGTCCACTTCCTGTCAGCAGGGCAGGAGAAAGTGCTGACAGTGACACCACAGAGGAAGAGAAACACGACCCCGTGGCAAGGCTCCTCACTTCCTGCTTCCTGTTTCCTGTTGACACGCTGCAGGTGTTTCCTGAGAGGAGGAAGAGGTCCCTTCAATTCCTGTCAGTCCCAAGTTTTCGTCCTCAAAAACTGAACTAAGTTCACAGTTTTACAAAAACTTAGTCAAACAGAAAAAAGTTTAACTACTGAAACGATAAAGTAGGACAGGAAGTGATCACTTCATAAACAAACATCAATAATCAATCACAGAAATGTTCAGGATCTCCTTTTATCTTCTGATCTGAAAGACAGAAACTTCATGAAGGATTAAAGGGACGCAACCACTGTCAAAATAAGAGCTTCAATTTAACAGTCACACAATATCACAGATGATTGATCAGACTGATGGACGAGACGTGTCCTCAGGGTTCAGAGCCTCTGAGGATCCAAATGTCTGTCCTCCAGTTGTCTGTCCTGCAGATGCCTGTCCTCCAGCTGCCTGTCCTCCAGATGCCTGTCCTCCAGCTGCAGCAGACTGTCCTGATGTGTCCTTTGTCCTGCAGGTTACCTTATAACCAGTATTTTGGGGGCGTGTCCTCGATGAGTCAGGAGCATTTCCTGAAGATCAACGGCTTCCCCAACAACTACTGGGGGTGGGGGGGTGAGGACGACGACATCTACAACAGGTAGAGCTCACCTGGCGACTGCACACCTGTTCACAATGTGTTTTATTATCGTTGTTTCCTGTCACATGATGTCACCAGACAGACAGGAAGTAGGACGTGTGGACAGTTTTCAGCTTCCGCTGTGTTTCAGGCTGGCGTCTAAAGGGATGTCCATCTCCAGACCAAGCGGAGACGTCGGGAAGTGTCGCATGATCCGCCACGACCGGGACAAGAAGAACGAGCCCAACCCTCAGAGGTACCGACATACACTACACCTGACCCACCTGCAGCTACACCGTGTTATAAAACATTATTGACGTTCTTTAAAATGTAAATAAAGAATGATTGTGATTTTTTAAAAATCTTATAAACTCATATTTAATAAAAACAGACCAAAGACAACATTTCAAATCAGGAACTGAGGAGACCAGTTCCTGGAGTTTTGAAAGTGAAATATGGTCCCATTCTTGCCTGATAGAGGATTTCAGCTGCTCAACAGTTCAGGGTCTCCTTTGTTGTATTTTTCATGTCATGATGCTCCAGATGTTTTCAATGATTGACAGGTCTGGACTGCAGGAGGCCAGTTTATCAGCGGACTCTTCTACTAGAGAACCATGCTGTTGGAATACGTGCAGAATGTGGTTGGACGTTGTTCTGCTGAAATAAACAAGACCTTCCCTGAAAGAGACGTTGTCTGGATGGCAGCATATGTTGCTCCAGAACCTGAATATATCATTCAGCATTAATGCTTCCTTCCAGATGTTCAAGCTACCCATGCCATGTGTACTAATGCATCCCTGTACCATCACAGATGCTGGCTTTAGAACTGTGCACTAATAACAAGCTGGATGGTCCCTCTCCTCTTTAACCTGGAGGATGCAGCGTCCATGATTTCCAAACAGAATCTCAGATTGTGATCCATCAGACCTCAGGACAGTTGTCCACTTCACCTCAGTCCATCTTCAATGATCTCGGTCCAGAGAAGGCGGCGGTGTTTCTGGATCATGTTTCTATCTGGTTTCTTCTTTGGAGAGTTTTAACATCATTTGTGGACGCAGCGATGAACTGTGTTCACAGACGATGGTTTTCACAAGTGTTCCTGAGCCCATGCAGTGATGAACTGTGTTGTCTTTGGTCTGTTTTAAATAAAAAAAAAATGGGTTAAAATGATTTGTTTTATTAAAACATGCTGACTCACCTGCAGTGAATGAAACACTTTGTAAAACAGGAAGTGTCTCGACACTGTGACATCATGTTTTTAATAATGGATTAGTTTGCGGATGCTGTCGGAGGTTCTGATGGTTCTGGTTCTGGTTTCAGGTTTGACCGGATCGCCCACACCAGAGAGACCATGCACAAAGATGGCATCAACTCTCTGACCTACCGGGTGGTGAGCGCGGAGAAGTTCGACCTGTTCACGAAGATCTCTGTGGACGTGGGGAAGCCCTGAAGGGGCGGAGCCACGCGACGCCTCGGACACTTGAAGCTTTAAGTTCTGGTTCTGATGGGACCTGCTGGACTCTTCTTGTTTTTGCACAAACGGACAAACTGACGGTTTGTGTTGTTGTTTATCTGTGGGGCCTCCAGGACTCGTCTCCGATTGGTCAGCTGTAACCAATCAGCTGCCTCCGTCAGACACTGCTGCTGCGACACATCGAGCCTTTTATTTTGAAAATCAGTCACTTTACAGGGGCTTTACTGCTTGGGATTATGGGTAACTTGACAGGGCGGGTTTTGATCTGGTCCTGGTGCTTTGAGTGGAACTCTCTGTTTTCCAGAGACTTTGACCACATCTCATGGTCTTCCTCAGTGACTGGTCCTGACTCCTGTCTGACCCGGGTCCAGAACCAGTTTCAGTTCAGGACCAGGTCTAAACCCAACGCGAGAGAGAGTCTCAGGTGTCTCTCAGTCGGATAAAGTCAACTGATTGATTGATCAGTGATCAATGTTTCTGTTGATCAGCTTTAAACCAAAATCATCTTTAATTATTGATTCATCTGATTGATTGATGGTGTCAATCAAAGCTGCTCGTTTTAATCCAAACTGAAAAAAACCAATTGATTATCAGGACAGTTGATTGATTAGTGATTGCAGCTGTAAATCTTGATTGATTAGTGATTGATTGAGTGTGTCTAATTGTCCTTATGAGAGCTGGTGGAACCAAAGACTTTATTGATCCTGTGAATGAGGTCACCTGACTGTTGGACGAGCTCGTCGGATCATTGATGACCGATATTGATCCAGTCTGAGCGAAACAAAGTGTGTGTGTGTGATATGATGCTGTTTTCTATCCTGAATGTTTGGAGGGAAATCTCTCTGTTTATTTGTTTGTTTGTATTTGCAGACCAAAAATCTTCGTCTGTGACAGAATCACCTTTAAATGTGCCTTAAAGAGAATCCAGTGGAACACAGCCTGGTTAGACCGGTTAAACATGTTGAACTGTTGGAGTGATCTAGTGTGTAAATGTGATGATGACAAATAGAGATGAAGAACTCAACTCCGTTTGTTTGTTTGTGTGGAGAGTAAACATCTCAGAGCACACAGGAAGTTCTTTAATGAGTTTAACGGGTGTTTCAGCTGAATGAAACTTGATTGCAGATTGCCAACTTTGACTCCGCCCACCTGTCACTCAGAACTTTCAGCCTTTAAGTTCTGTAAAAACTCGTAGTTATCGTGAACAAGGAAGTTAGCTACAGAGACCAAAACTGTGTTTTATACCAAGCTGTAAATATGTTTATTTGTAAACGTGTTTATCTGTAAATGCGTTTATCTGTAAACAGACACATGAATGTAAACACAGCAGAATGACCCTTAAATAAATCAGTCAGCCACTTCAAAATAAAAGTAGTGAATAGTAGTCGCCGTCTGCTGTTTAAACTATTGATCGATGATGTCATGAGGCTTCTTGAGCTGGAAGTTTGATCTGGTCGGACATTGAGGAGGGTTTTAATTTTTTTATTACATTTAATTTAGCTAATGCTTTTATCCAAAGCGACTTACAACACCATCGGGAACAATTTGTTCGAGTTCAGTGTCTTGCTCAAGGACACTTAGGCATGTGGACAGGAGGAGCTGGGATCGAACCACCAACCTTCTGATTAGTATGCAACCCACTCTAACGACTGAGCTACAGCCTCTGATCCGGGTTCCTGAGAGTCCACGCTGGTGCTAAACAGCAGTCTGGACCTCGTGGGTCCGGTCTGGTCTGTCCCTTCTAATTGAACATGATTGATTAGTTTATATTGATAACAGGAAGCTCAGCAATCAACAAGCTTCATCTTCATCTAGGAGGATTAAGTCCTGAAGACCAACCCTCTGAAGAACCTCCAGAACACGGAGAACCAACAGTGAGTCAGCTGTTTGTGTGCTTCCATGTTTCCTGCTCACTGAACTCCAACTCCTCCTCCTGAACTCTGACTCCTCCTCCTGAACTCTAACTCCTCCTCCTGAACTCTGACTCCACCTCCTGAACTCAGGTCAGTTGACAGAGTCAGAAAATTGACCAATAACTCATTTTACAAACAAATGAAGAGAAATAATCGTGAAAACGTCTTCATGTTTCATCATTTCACAGACAGGATTGATCAGCATAATGATCAATAATCTGAAACTAAGCCTGCAGTTTTTTCCAAAACTTTATTAGAAAATGACAAAAATGTTTTAACAAGTTTCCGTTTGGTATCAAATATCCAATCACAGTGAGCCACTCTGTTGTCATGGAGACGGGCTCATCATGTAATCAACAAGCTCAGAAACCAAAAAAGAAACGATCAATAACAGAAATCGATCAATCAATAATCAAACCGATGATAACAATAGAACATAACAAATTAATCAATAAAGAAGCTGATTGACAGCTGCAGCTCTGATGTGATGTCATTGTTGACGAATGCTCCTGTAGCCCCGCCCTGCAGTGATGTCAGTGTCCAGATGTGTGGTCTACAGCACCCCCTGCTGGACCCTCCTGAACAGCTGGCGTCTCTGCGCGGTTGTCATGGTGTCGCAGCTCTGCAGCAGGTTGGAGATGATCAGAGTCTGCTGGATGCTGCTGGACTTCACCCACAGACGACCGTTCAGACCCACAACCAGCTCACAGGGGAAGACCTGGTCCAGGTCGGACCGGATCTCACTGAGGGGGGACAGCAGCCTGACAGGGGGGACAGGACAGGACTCAGAGGACAGGACAGGACTCAGAGGACAGGACGGGACTCTGCGTGTCCTCAGGTGAGTTACCTTCTAACCAATCCCAGAGAAACCCTGAAGAGGAGACCGCCCCCTCCAAACACTCCCATCCCATTGGCTCGTCCTGAGCTGTCGATACACACCAGCTCCGGCTCCATGTCCTTATTGGCTACGATGAACTGGGCAAACACCAGGTCACCCACCTGTATCGGTAACACGGAGAGAGGGAGGAGTTAACACAGGGAGGGAGGAGTTAACACAGGGAGGGAGGAGTTAACACAGGGAGGGAGGAGTCTCACCTGGACGTTGGGTCTGTTCCTCTTGGTCGCCCCCTCGAAGGACAGGTAGGACAGAGACGCCTGCTCGCTGCCTCCGAAGTCCACCTTGAAGACGTCTCCAGATTTGGCCGTCACGATGCCGATGATGGTCTCCCCTTTAGCGGGGACGTACTGAGGACAGAGGGACGCACTGAGGACAAAGGGACGCACTTACGTGGGCGTAACCGCGGCCTTATTGGAGGGTTGTGTCCCCCCACTGTAGAGTCGAAAATATGATAAATATATTCTCCTTTTATGAACACGGTTAATGCTTATGTCTCTTATTTATCGTTTATTTTTAATTTATTTCCCGTTAGTTAATGTTGTGACTCCCCGTTAGTGAGCTAGCACCGTACTATAGTACGACTTCTTATTATATTTTGCATGACTTTTTTCATTATATTTTAGACGACATGCTATAGTGACTTTTTTTTTATCATATTATAGACGACATGCTATAGTGTGACTTTTTTTTATCATATTATAGACGACATGCTATAGTGTGACTTTTTTTTTATCATATTATAGACGACATGCTATAGTGTGACTTTTTTTTTATCATATAGACGACACGCTATAGTGACTTTTTTTTATCATATTATAGACGACATGCTATAGTGTGACTTTTTTTATCATATAGACGACACGCTATAGTGTGACTTTTTTTTTTATCATATAGACGACATGCTATAGTGTGACTTTTTTTTTTATCATATAGACGACATGCTATAGTGACTTTTTAATCATATTATAGACGACATGCTATAGTGTGACTTTTTTTTTATCATATTATAGACGACATGCTATAGTGTGACTTTTTTTATCATATAGACGACACGCTATAGTGTGACTTTTTTTTTATCATATAGACGACATGCTATAGTGTGACTTTTTTTTTTATCATATAGACGACATGCTATAGTGTGACTTTTTAATCATATTATAGACGACATGCTATAGTGTGACTTTTTTTTTATCATATTATAGACGACATGCTATAGTGTGACTTTTTTTTATCATATTATAGACGACACGCTATAGTGTGACTTTTTTTTATCATATTATAGACGACACGCGATAGTGACTTTTTTATCATATTATAGACGACATGCTATAGTGTGACTTTTTTTTTATCATATAGACGACACGCTATAGTGTGACTTTTTTTTTTTACCATATAGACGACATGCTATAGTGTGACTTTTTTATCATATTATAGACGACATGCTATAGTGTGACTTTTTTTTTATCATATAGACGACACGCTATAGTGTGACTTTTTTTTTTTTACCATATAGACGACATGCTATAGTGTGACTTTTTTATCATATTATAGACGACACGCTATAGTGTGACTTTTTTTTTTATCATATTATAGACGACATGCTATAGTGTGACCTTTTTTTTTTACCATATAGACGACATGCTATAGTGTGACTTTTTAATCATATTTTAGACGACATGCTATAGCATGACTTTTTTTTATCATATTATAGACGACATGCTACAGTATGACTTTTTTTTATCATATAGACGACATGCTATAGTGTGACTTTTTTTTTATCATATAGACGACACGCTATAGTGTGACTTTTTTTTATCATATAGACGACATGCTATAGTGTGACTTTTTTTATCATATAGACGACATGCTATAGTGTGACTTTTTTTTATCATATAGACGACATGCTATAGTGTGACTTTTTTTTTTACCATATAGACGACATGCTATAGTGTGACTTTTTAATCATATTTTAGACGACACGCTATAGTATGACTTTTTTATCATATTATAGACGACACGCTATAGTATGACTTTTTTATCATATTATAGACGACATGCTATAGTATGACTTTTTTATGATATAGACGACATGCTATAGTGTGACTTTTTTTTTACTATATAGACGACATGCTATAGTGTGACTTTTTAATCATATTTTAGACATGCTATAGTATGACTTTTTTATCATATTATAGACGACATGCTATAGTATGACTTTTTTTTTTACTATATAGACGACATGCTATAGTGTGACTTTTTAATCATATTATAGACGACATGCTATAGTGTGACTTTTTTTTTATCATATTATAGACGACATGCTATAGTGTGACTTTTTTTTATCATATAGACGACACGCGATAGTGACTTTTTTTTATCATATTATAGACGACATGCTATAGTGTGACCTTTTTTTTTACCATATAGACGACATGCTATAGTGTGACTTTTTAATCATATTTTAGACGACATGCTATAGTATGACTTTTTTATCATATTATAGACGACATGCTATAGTATGACTTTTTTTTTATCATATAGACGACACGCTATAGTGTGACTTTTTTTTTTTACCATATAGACGACATGCTATAGTGTGACTTTTTTATCATATTTTAGACGACATGCTATAGTGTGACTTTTTTATCATATTATAGACGACATGCTATAGTGACTTTTTTTTTATCATATAGACGACACGCTATAGTGTGACTTTTTTTTTTTTACCATATAGACGACATGCTATAGTGTGACTTTTTTTATCATATTATAGACGACATGCTATAGTGTGACTTTTTTTTTATCATATAGACATGCTATAGTGTGACTTTTTTTTTTTACCATATAGACGACATGCTATAGTGTGACTTTTTTTATCATATTATAGACGACATGCTATAGTGTGACCTTTTTTTTTTACCATATAGACGACATGCTATAGTGTGACTTTTTAATCATATTTTAGACGACATGCTATAGTGTGACTTTTTTTAATCATATTATAGACGACATGCTATAGTGTGACTTTTTTTTATCATATAGACGACACGCGATAGTGACTTTTTTTTATCATATTATAGACGACATGCTATAGTGTGACTTTTTTTTATCATATAGACGACACGCTATAGTGACTTTTTTTTTATCATATAGACGACATGCTATAGTGTGACTTTTTTTTATCATATAGACGACACGCGATAGTGACTTTTTTATCATATTATAGACGACATGCTATAGTGTGACTTTTTTTTTATCATATAGACGACACGCTATAGTGTGACTTTTTTTTTTATCATATAGACGACATGCTATAGTGTGACTTTTTTTTATCATATAGACGACATGCTATAGTGTGACTTTTTTTTTACTATATAGACGACATGCTATAGTGTGACTTTTTAATCATATTTTAGACGACATGCTATAGTATGACTTTTTTATCATATTATAGACGACATGCTATAGTATGACTTTTTTTTTTACTATATAGACGACATGCTATAGTGTGACTTTTTAATCATATTATAGACGACATGCTATAGTGTGACTTTTTTTTTTAATCATATTATAGACGACATGCTATAGTGTGACTTTTTAATCATATTTTAGACGACACGCTATAGTATGACTTTTTTTTATCATATAGATGACACGCTATAGTGTGACTTTTTTTTTATCATATAGACGACATGCTATAGTGTGACTTTTTTTTATCATTAAGACGACATGCTATAGTGTGACTTTTTAATCATATTTTAGACGACATGCTATAGTGTGACTTTTTAATCATATTTTAGACGACATGCTATAGTGTGACTTTTTTATCATATTTTAGACGACACGCTATAGTATGACTTTTTTATCATATTATAGACGACACGCTATAGTGTGACTTTTTTTTTATCATATAGACGACATGCTATAGTGTGACTTTTTTTTATCATATAGACGACATGCTATAGTGTCTTTTTTTTTTTTACCATATAGACGACATGCTATAGTGTGACTTTTTAATCATATTTTAGACGAAACGCTATAGTATGACTTTTTTATCATATTATAGACGACATGCTATAGTATGACTTTTTTATGATATAGACGACATGCTATAGTGTGACTTTTTTTTTACTATATAGACGACATGCTATAGTGTGACTTTTTTTTTATCATATTATAGACGACATGCTATAGTGTGACTTTTTTTTATCATATAGACGACACGCGATAGTGACTTTTTTATCATATTATAGACGACATGCTATAGTGTGACTTTTTTTTTATCATATAGACGACACGCTATAGTGTGACTTTTTTTTTATCATATAGACGACATGCTATAGTGTGACTTTTTTTTTTTACCATATAGACGACATGCTATAGTGTGACTTTTTAATCATATTTTAGACGACACGCTATAGTATGACTTTTTAATCATATTATAGACGACATGCTATAGTGTGACTTTTTTTTTTATCATATTATAGACGACATGCTATAGTGTGACTTTTTTTTATCATATAGACAACACGCTATAGTGACTTTTTTATCATATTATAGACGACATGCTATAGTGTGACTTTTTTTTTTATCATATAGACGACACGCTATAGTGTGACTTTTTTTTTTTTACCATATAGACGACATGCTATAGTGTGACTTTTTTATCATATTATAGACGACATGCTATAGTGTGACTTTTTTTTTTATCATATAGACGACACGCTATAGTGTGACTTTTTTTTTTTTACCATATAGACGACATGCTATAGTGTGACTTTTTAATCATATTATAGACGACATGCTATAGTGTGACTTTTTTTTTATCATATTATAGACGACATGCTATAGTGTGACTTTTTTTTATCATATTATAGACGACACGCTATAGTGACTTTTTTATCATATTATAGACGACATGCTATAGTGTGACTTTTTTTTTATCATATTATAGACGACATGCTATAGTGTGACTTTTTTTTATCATATTATAGACGACACGCGATAGTGACTTTTTTATCATATTATAGACGACATGCTATAGTGTGACTTTTTTTTTATCATATAGACGACACGCTATAGTGTGACTTTTTTTTTTTACCATATAGACGACATGCTATAGTGTGACTTTTTTATCATATTATAGACGACATGCTATAGTGTGACTTTTTTTTTATCATATAGACGACACGCTATAGTGTGACTTTTTTTTTTTTACCATATAGACGACATGCTATAGTGTGACTTTTTTATCATATTATAGACGACACGCTATAGTGTGACTTTTTTTTTTATCATATTATAGACGACATGCTATAGTGTGACCTTTTTTTTTTACCATATAGACGACATGCTATAGTGTGACTTTTTAATCATATTTTAGACGACATGCTATAGCATGACTTTTTTTTATCATATTATAGACGACATGCTACAGTATGACTTTTTTTTATCATATAGACGACATGCTATAGTGTGACTTTTTTTTTATCATATAGACGACACGCTATAGTGTGACTTTTTTTTATCATATAGACGACATGCTATAGTGTGACTTTTTTTATCATATAGACGACATGCTATAGTGTGACTTTTTTTTATCATATAGACGACATGCTATAGTGTGACTTTTTTTTTTACCATATAGACGACATGCTATAGTGTGACTTTTTAATCATATTTTAGACGACACGCTATAGTATGACTTTTTTATCATATTATAGACGACACGCTATAGTATGACTTTTTTATCATATTATAGACGACATGCTATAGTATGACTTTTTTATGATATAGACGACATGCTATAGTGTGACTTTTTTTTTACTATATAGACGACATGCTATAGTGTGACTTTTTAATCATATTTTAGACATGCTATAGTATGACTTTTTTATCATATTATAGACGACATGCTATAGTATGACTTTTTTTTTTACTATATAGACGACATGCTATAGTGTGACTTTTTAATCATATTATAGACGACATGCTATAGTGTGACTTTTTTTTTATCATATTATAGACGACATGCTATAGTGTGACTTTTTTTTATCATATAGACGACACGCGATAGTGACTTTTTTTTATCATATTATAGACGACATGCTATAGTGTGACCTTTTTTTTTACCATATAGACGACATGCTATAGTGTGACTTTTTAATCATATTTTAGACGACATGCTATAGTATGACTTTTTTATCATATTATAGACGACATGCTATAGTATGACTTTTTTTTTATCATATAGACGACACGCTATAGTGTGACTTTTTTTTTTTACCATATAGACGACATGCTATAGTGTGACTTTTTTATCATATTTTAGACGACATGCTATAGTGTGACTTTTTTTATCATATTATAGACGACATGCTATAGTGACTTTTTTTTTATCATATAGACGACACGCTATAGTGTGACTTTTTTTTTTTTACCATATAGATGACATGCTATAGTGTGACTTTTTTTATCATATTATAGACGACATGCTATAGTGTGACTTTTTTTTTATCATATAGACATGCTATAGTGTGACTTTTTTTTTTTACCATATAGACGACATGCTATAGTGTGACTTTTTTTTATCATATTATAGACGACATGCTATAGTGTGACCTTTTTTTTTTTACCATATAGACGACATGCTATAGTGTGACTTTTTAATCATATTTTAGACGACATGCTATAGTGTGACTTTTTTTTATCATATTATAGACGACATGCTATAGTGTGACTTTTTTTTATCATATAGACGACACGCGATAGTGACTTTTTTTTATCATATTATAGACGACATGCTATAGTGTGACTTTTTTTTATCATATAGACGACACGCTATAGTGACTTTTTTTTTATCATATAGACGACATGCTATAGTGTGACTTTTTTTTATCATATAGACGACACGCGATAGTGACTTTTTTATCATATTATAGACGACATGCTATAGTGTGACTTTTTTTTTATCATATAGACGACACGCTATAGTGTGACTTTTTTTTTTATCATATAGACGACATGCTATAGTGTGACTTTTTTTTATCATATAGACGACATGCTATAGTGTGACTTTTTTTTTACTATATAGACGACATGCTATAGTGTGACTTTTTAATCATATTTTAGACGACATGCTATAGTATGACTTTTTTATCATATTATAGACGACATGCTATAGTATGACTTTTTTTTTTACTATATAGACGACATGCTATAGTGTGACTTTTTAATCATATTATAGACGACATGCTATAGTGTGACTTTTTTTTTTAATCATATTATAGACGACATGCTATAGTGTGACTTTTTAATCATATTTTAGACGACACGCTATAGTATGACTTTTTTTTATCATATAGATGACACGCTATAGTGTGACTTTTTTTTTATCATATAGACGACATGCTATAGTGTGACTTTTTTTTATCATTAAGACGACATGCTATAGTGTGACTTTTTAATCATATTTTAGACGACATGCTATAGTGTGACTTTTTAATCATATTTTAGACGACATGCTATAGTGTGACTTTTTTATCATATTTTAGACGACACGCTATAGTATGACTTTTTTATCATATTATAGACGACACGCTATAGTGTGACTTTTTTTTTATCATATAGACGACATGCTATAGTGTGACTTTTTTTTATCATATAGACGACATGCTATAGTGTCTTTTTTTTTTTTACCATATAGACGACATGCTATAGTGTGACTTTTTAATCATATTTTAGACGAAACGCTACAGTATGACTTTTTTATCATATTATAGACGACATGCTATAGTATGACTTTTTTATGATATAGACGACATGCTATAGTGTGACTTTTTTTTTACTATATAGACGACATGCTATAGTGTGACTTTTTTTTTATCATATTATAGACGACATGCTATAGTGTGACTTTTTTTTATCATATAGACGACACGCGATAGTGACTTTTTTATCATATTATAGACGACATGCTATAGTGTGACTTTTTTTTTATCATATAGACGACACGCTATAGTGTGACTTTTTTTTTTTACCATATAGACGACATGCTATAGTGTGACTTTTTAATCATATTTTAGACGACACGCTATAGTATGACTTTTTAATCATATTATAGACGACATGCTATAGTGTGACTTTTTTTTTTATCATATTATAGACGACATGCTATAGTGTGACTTTTTTTTATCATATAGACAACACGCTATAGTGACTTTTTTATCATATTATAGACGACATGCTATAGTGTGACTTTTTTTTTTATCATATAGACGACACGCTATAGTGTGACTTTTTTTTTTTTACCATATAGACGACATGCTATAGTGTGACTTTTTTATCATATTATAGACGACATGCTATAGTGTGACTTTTTTTTTTATCATATAGACGACACGCTATAGTGTGACTTTTTTTTTTTTACCATATAGACGACATGCTATAGTGTGACTTTTTTATCATATTATAGACGACATGCTATAGTGTGACTTTTTTATCATATTTTAGACGACATGCTATATTATGACTTTTTTTTATCATATAGACGACATGCTATAGTGTGACTTTTTTTTATCATATTATAGACAACACCCTATAGTGACTTTTTTTATCATATTATAGACGACATGCTATAGTGTGACTTTTTTTTTTATCATATAGACGACACGCTATAGTGTGACTTTTTTTTTTTTACCATATAGACGACATGCTATAGTGTGACTTTTTTATCATATTTTAGCCGACATGCTATAGTATGACTTTTTTTTATCATATAGACGACATGCTATAGTGTGACCTTTTTTTTTTACCATATAGACGACATGCTATAGTGTGACTTTTTAATCATATTTTAGACGACATGCTATAGTATGACTTTTTTATCATATTATAGACGACATGCTATAGTATGACTTTTTTTTTATCATATAGACGACATGCTATAGTGTGACTTTTTTTTTTATCATATAGACGACACGCTATAGTGTGACTTTTTTTTTTTTACCATATAGACGACATGCTATAGTGTGACTTTTTTATCATATTATAGACGACATGCTATAGTGTGACTTTTTTATCATATTTTAGACGACATGCTATAGTATGACTTTTTTTATCATATGGACGACATGCTATAGTGTGACCTTTTTTTTTTACCATATAGACGACATGCTATAGTGTGACTTTTTTTTATCATTAAGACGACATGCTATAGTGTGACTTTTTAATCATATTTTAGACGACATGCTATAGTGTGACTTTTTAATCATATTTTAGACGACATGCTATAGTGTGACTTTTTTATCATATTTTAGACGACACGCTATAGTATGACTTTTTTATCATATTATAGACGACACGCTATAGTGTGACTTTTTTTTTATCATATAGACGACATGCTATAGTGTGACTTTTTTTTATCATATAGACGACATGCTATAGTGTGACTTTTTTTTTTACCATATAGACGACATGCTATAGTGTGACTTTTTAATCATATTTTAGACGAAACGCTATAGTATGACTTTTTTATCATATTATAGACGACATGCTATAGTATGACTTTTTTATGATATAGACGACATGCTATAGTGTGACTTTTTTTTTACTATATAGACGACATGCTATAGTGTGACTTTTTAATCATATTTTAGACGACATGCTATAGTATGACTTTTTTATCATATTTTAGACGACATGCTATAGTATGACTTTTTTATCATATTATAGACGACACGCTATAGTGTGACTTTTTTTTATCATATAGACGACATGCTATAGTGTGACTTTTTTTTATCATATAGACGACATGCTATAGTGACTTTTTTTTTTTACCATATAGACGACACGCTATAGTATGACTTTTTTATCATATTATAGACGACATGCTATAGTGTGACTTTTTTTTTTTACCATATAGACGACATGCTATAGTGTGACTTTTTAATCATATTTTAGACGACACGCTATAGTATGACTTTTTAATCATATTATAGACATGCTATCGTGTGATTTTTTTTTATCATATTATAGACGACATGCTATAGTGTGACTTTTTTTTATCATATTATAGACGACACGCTATAGTGACTTTTTTTATCATATTATAGACGACATGCTATAGTGTGACTTTTTTTTTATCATATAGACGACATGCTATAGTGTGAATTTTTAATCATATTTTAGACGACATGCTATAGTGTGACTTTTTAATCATATTTTAGACGACACGCTATAGTATGACTTTTTAATCATATTATAGACGACATGCTATAGTGTGACTTTTTTTTTATCATATTATAGACGACATGCTATAGTGTGACTTTTTTTTTATCATATAGACGACACGCGATAGTGACTTTTTTATCATATTATAGACGACATGCTATAGTGTGACTTTTTTTTATCATATTATAGACGACACGCTATAGTGACTTTTTTATCATATTATAGACGACATGCTATAGTGTGACTTTTTTTTTTATCATATAGACGACACGCTATAGTGTGACTTTTTTTTTTTTACCATATAGACGACATGCTATAGTGTGACTTTTTTATCATATTATAGACGACATGCTATAGTGTGACTTTTTTATCATATTTTAGACGACATGCTATAGTATGACTTTTTTTATCATATGGACGACATGCTATAGTGTGACCTTTTTTTTTTACCATATAGACGACATGCTATAGTGTGACTTTTTAATCATATTTTAGACGACATGCTATAGTATGACTTTTTTATCATATTATAGACGACATGCTATAGTATGACTTTTTTTTATCATATAGATGACACGCTATAGTGTGACTTTTTTTTTTATCATATAGACGACATGCTATAGTGTGACTTTTTTTTATCATTAAGACGACATGCTATAGTGTGACTTTTTAATCATATTTTAGACGACATGCTATAGTGTGACTTTTTAATCATATTTTAGACGACATGCTATAGTGTGACTTTTTTATCATATTTTAGACGACACGCTATAGTATGACTTTTTTATCATATTATAGACGACACGCTATAGTGTGACTTTTTTTTTATCATATAGACGACATGCTATAGTGTGACTTTTTTTATCATATAGACGACATGCTATAGTGTGACTTTTTTTTTTACCATATAGACGACATGCTATAGTGTGACTTTTTAATCATATTTTAGACGAAACGCTATAGTATGACTTTTTTATCATATTATAGACGACATGCTATAGTATGACTTTTTTATGATATAGACGACATGCTATAGTGTGACTTTTTTTTTACTATATAGACGACATGCTATAGTGTGACTTTTTAATCATATTTTAGACGACATGCTATAGTATGACTTTTTTATCATATTTTAGACGACATGCTATAGTATGACTTTTTTATCATATAGACGACACGCTATAGTGTGACTTTTTTTTATCATATAGACGACATGCTATAGTGTGACTTTTTTTTATCATATAGACGACATGCTATAGTGACTTTTTTTTTTTACCATATAGACGACACGCTATAGTATGACTTTTTTATCATATTATAGACGACATGCTATAGTGTGACTTTTTTTTTTTACCATATAGACGACATGCTATAGTGTGACTTTTTAATCATATTTTAGACGACACGCTATAGTATGACTTTTTAATCATATTATAGACATGCTATCGTGTGATTTTTTTTTATCATATTATAGACGACATGCTATAGTGTGACTTTTTTTTATCATATTATAGACGACACGCTATAGTGACTTTTTTTATCATATTATAGACGACATGCTATAGTGTGACTTTTTTTTATCATATAGACGACATGCTATAGTGTGAATTTTTAATCATATTTTAGACGACATGCTATAGTGTGACTTTTTAATCATATTTTAGACGACACGCTATAGTATGACTTTTTAATCATATTATAGACGACATGCTATAGTGTGACTTTTTTTTTATCATATTATAGACGACATGCTATAGTGTGACTTTTTTTTTATCATATAGACGACACGCGATAGTGACTTTTTTATCATATTATAGACGACATGCTATAGTGTGACTTTTTTTTATCATATTATAGACGACACGCTATAGTGACTTTTTTATCATATTATAGACGACATGCTATAGTGTGACTTTTTTTTTATCATATAGACGACACGCTATAGTGTGACTTTTTTTTTTTTACCATATAGACGACATGCTATAGTGTGACTTTTTTATCATATTATAGACGACATGCTATAGTGTGACTTTTTTATCATATTTTAGACGACATGCTATAGTATGACTTTTTTTATCATATAGACGACATGCTATAGTGTCACCTTTTTTTTTTACCATATAGACGACATGCTATAGTGTGACTTTTTAATCATATTTTAGACGACATGCTATAGTATGACTTTTTTATCATATTATAGACGACATGCTATAGTATGACTTTTTTTATCATATAGACGACATGCTATAGTGTGACTTTTTTTTATCATATAGACGACATGCTATAGTGTGACTTTTTTTTTTTACCATATAGACGACATGCTATAGTGTGACTTTTTAATCATATTTTAGACGACACGCTATAGTATGACTTTTTTATCATATTATAGACGACATGCTATAGTATGACTTTTTTATGATATAGACGACATGCTATAGTGTGACTTTTTTTTTACTATATAGACGACATGCTATAGTGTGACTTTTTAATCATATTTTAGACGACATGCTATAGTATGACTTTTTTATCATATTATAGACGACACGCTATAGTGTGACTTTTTTTTTTATCATATAGACGACATGCTATAGTGTGACTTTTTTTTTTACCATATAGACGACACGCTATAGTATGACTTTTTTATCATATTATAGACGACATGCTATAGTGACTTTTTTTTTTTACCATATAGACGACATGCTATAGTGTGACTTTTTAATCATATTTTAGACGACACGCTATAGTATGACTTTTTAATCATATTATAGACGACATGCTATAGTGTGACTTTTTTTTATCATATTATAGACGACATGCTATAGTGTGACTTTTTTTTTATCATATAGACGACACGCGATAGTGACTTTTTTATCATATTATAGACGACATGCTATAGTGTGACTTTTTTTTATCATATTATAGACGACACGTTATAGTGACTTTTTTATCATATTATAGACGACATGCTATAGTGACTTTTTTTTTTATCATATAGACGACACGCTATAGTGTGACTTTTTTTTTTTTTACCATATAGACGACATGCTATAGTGTGACTTTTTTATCATATTATAGACGACATGCTATAGTGTGACTTTTTTATCATATTTTAGACGACATGCTATAGTATGACTTTTTTTTATCATATAGACGACATGCTATAGTGTGACTTTTTTTTTTTACCATATAGACGACACGCTATAGTATGACTTTTTTATCATATTATAGACGACATGCTATAGTGTGACTTTTTTTTTTTTACCATATAGACGACATGCTATAGTGTGACTTTTTAATCATATTTTAGACGACACGCTATAGTATGACTTTTTAATCATATTATAGACGACATGCTATAGTGTGACTTTTTTTTTATCATATTATAGACGACATGCTATAGTGTGACTTTTTTTTATCATATAGACGACACGCGATAGTGACTTTTTTATCATATTATAGACGACATGCTATAGTGTGACTTTTTTTATCATATTATAGACGACACGCTATAGTGACTTTTTTATCATATTATAGACGACATGCTATAGTGTGACTTTTTTTTTTTATCATATAGACGACACGCTATAGTGACTTTTTTTTTACCATATAGACGACATGCTATAGTGTGACTTTTTTATCATATTATAGACGACATGCTATAGTGTGACTTTTTTATCATATTTTAGACGACATGCTATAGTATGACTTTTTTTTTATCATATAGACGACATGCTATAGTGTGACCTTTTTTTTTTACCATATAGACGACATGCTATAGTGTGACTTTTTAATCATATTTTAGACGACATGCTATAGTATGACTTTTTTATCATATTATAGACGACATGCTATAGTATGACTTTTTTTTATCATATAGACGACATGCTATAGTGTGACTTTTTTTTTATCATATAGACGACACGCTATAGTGTGACTTTTTTTTTTTTATCATATAGACGACATGCTATAGTGTGACTTTTTTTATCATATAGACGACATGCTATAGTGTGACTTTTTTTTATCATATAGACGACATGCTATAGTGTGACTTTTTTTTTTTACCATATAGACGACATGCTATAGTGTGACTTTTTAATCATATTTTAGACGACATGCTATAGTATGACTTTTTTATCATATTATAGACGACATGCTATAGTATGACTTTTTTTTATCATATAGACGACATGCTATAGTGTGACTTTTTTTTTTATCATATAGACGACACGCTATAGTGTGACTTTTTTTTTATCATATAGACGACATGCTATAGTGTGACTTTTTTTTATCATATAGACGACATGCTATAGTGTGACTTTTTTTTATCATATAGACGACATGCTATAGTGACTTTTTGTTTTTACCATATAGACAACATGCTATAGTGTGACTTTTTAATCATATTTTAGACGAAATGCTATAGTGTGACTTTTTAATCATATTTTAGACGACATGCTATAGTGTGACTTTTTTATCATATTTTAGACGACACGCTATAGTATGACTTTTTTTATCATATTATAGACGACACGCTATAGTGTGACTTTTTTTTTTATCATATAGACGACATGCTATAGTGTGACTTTTTTTTATCATATAGACGACATGCTATAGTGTGACTTTTTTTTTTTACCATATAGACGACATGCTATAGTGTGACTTTTTAATCATATTTTAGACGACACGCTATAGTATGACTTTTTTATCATATTATAGACGACATGCTATAGTATGACTTTTTTATGATATAGACGACATGCTATAGTGTGACTTTTTTTTTACTATATAGACGACATGCTATAGTGTGACTTTTTAATCATATTTTAGACGACATGCTATAGTATGACTTTTTTTATCATATTTTAGACGACATGCTATAGTATGACTTTTTTATCATATTATAGACGACACGCTATAGTGTGACTTTTTTTTTTATCATATAGACGACATGCTATAGTGTGACTTTTTTTTTTTACCATATAGACGACATGCTATAGTGTGACTTTTTAATCATATTTTAGACGACACGCTATAGTATGACTTTTTTATCATATTATAGACGACATGCTATAGTATGACTTTTTTATGATATAGACGACATGCTATAGTGTGACTTTTTTTTTACTATATAGACGACATGCTATAGTGTGACTTTTTAATCATATTTTAGACGACATGCTATAGTATGACTTTTTTATCATATTATAGACGACACGCTATAGTGTGACTTTTTTTTTTATCATATAGACGACATGCTATAGTGTGACTTTTTTTTTTACCATATAGACGACACGCTATAGTATGACTTTTTTATCATATTATAGACGACATGCTATAGTGACTTTTTTTTTTTACCATATAGACGACATGCTATAGTGTGACTTTTTAATCATATTTTAGACGACACGCTATAGTATGACTTTTTAATCATATTATAGACGACATGCTATAGTGTGACTTTTTTTTATCATATTATAGACGACATGCTATAGTGTGACTTTTTTTTTATCATATAGACGACACGCGATAGTGACTTTTTTATCATATTATAGACGACATGCTATAGTGTGACTTTTTTTTATCATATTATAGACGACACGTTATAGTGACTTTTTTATCATATTATAGACGACATGCTATAGTGACTTTTTTTTTTATCATATAGACGACACGCTATAGTGTGACTTTTTTTTTTTTTACCATATAGACGACATGCTATAGTGTGACTTTTTTATCATATTATAGACGACATGCTATAGTGTGACTTTTTTATCATATTTTAGACGACATGCTATAGTATGACTTTTTTTTATCATATAGACGACATGCTATAGTGTGACTTTTTTTTTTTACCATATAGACGACACGCTATAGTATGACTTTTTTATCATATTATAGACGACATGCTATAGTGTGACTTTTTTTTTTTTACCATATAGACGACATGCTATAGTGTGACTTTTTAATCATATTTTAGACGACACGCTATAGTATGACTTTTTAATCATATTATAGACGACATGCTATAGTGTGACTTTTTTTTTATCATATTATAGACGACATGCTATAGTGTGACTTTTTTTTATCATATAGACGACACGCGATAGTGACTTTTTTATCATATTATAGACGACATGCTATAGTGTGACTTTTTTTATCATATTATAGACGACACGCTATAGTGACTTTTTTATCATATTATAGACGACATGCTATAGTGTGACTTTTTTTTTATCATATAGACGACACGCTATAGTGTGACTTTTTTTTTTTACCATATAGACGACATGCTATAGTGTGACTTTTTTATCATATTATAGACGACATGCTATAGTGTGACTTTTTTATCATATTTTAGACGACATGCTATAGTATGACTTTTTTTTTATCATATAGACGACATGCTATAGTGTGACCTTTTTTTTTTACCATATAGACGACATGCTATAGTGTGACTTTTTAATCATATTTTAGACGACATGCTATAGTATGACTTTTTTATCATATTATAGACGACATGCTATAGTATGACTTTTTTTTATCATATAGACGACATGCTATAGTGTGACTTTTTTTTTATCATATAGACACGCTATAGTGTGACTTTTTTTTTATCATATAGACGACATGCTATAGTGTGACTTTTTTTATCATATAGACGACATGCTATAGTGTGACTTTTTTTTATCATATAGACGACATGCTATAGTGTGACTTTTTTTTTTTACCATATAGACGACATGCTATAGTGTGACTTTTTAATCATATTTTAGACGACATGCTATAGTATGACTTTTTTATCATATTATAGACGACATGCTATAGTATGACTTTTTTTTATCATATAGACGACATGCTATAGTGTGACTTTTTTTTTTATCATATAGACGACACGCTATAGTGTGACTTTTTTTTTATCATATAGACGACATGCTATAGTGTGACTTTTTTTTATCATATAGACGACATGCTATAGTGTGACTTTTTTTTATCATATAGACGACATGCTATAGTGACTTTTTGTTTTTACCATATAGACAACATGCTATAGTGTGACTTTTTAATCATATTTTAGACGAAATGCTATAGTGTGACTTTTTAATCATATTTTAGACGACATGCTATAGTGTGACTTTTTTATCATATTTTAGACGACACGCTATAGTATGACTTTTTTATCATATTATAGACGACATGCTATAGTATGACTTTTTTATGATATAGACGACATGCTATAGTGTGACTTTTTTTTTACTATATAGACGACATGCTATAGTGTGACTTTTTAATCATATTTTAGACGACATGCTATAGTATGACTTTTTTATCATATTATAGACGACACGCTATAGTGTGACTTTTTTTTTTTATCATATAGACGACATGCTATAGTGTGACTTTTTTTTTTACCATATAGACGACACGCTATAGTATGACTTTTTTATCATATTATAGACGACATGCTATAGTGACTTTTTTTTTTTACCATATAGACGACATGCTATAGTGTGACTTTTTAATCATATTTTAGACGACACGCTATAGTATGACTTTTTAATCATATTATAGACGACATGCTATAGTGTGACTTTTTTTTATCATATTATAGACGACATGCTATAGTGTGACTTTTTTTTTATCATATAGACGACACGCGATAGTGACTTTTTTATCATATTATAGACGACATGCTATAGTGTGACTTTTTTTTATCATATTATAGACGACACGTTATAGTGACTTTTTTATCATATTATAGACGACATGCTATAGTGACTTTTTTTTTTATCATATAGACGACACGCTATAGTGTGACTTTTTTTTTTTTTACCATATAGACGACATGCTATAGTGTGACTTTTTTATCATATTATAGACGACATGCTATAGTGTGACTTTTTTATCATATTTTAGACGACATGCTATAGTATGACTTTTTTTTATCATATAGACGACATGCTATAGTGTGACTTTTTTTTTTTACCATATAGACGACACGCTATAGTATGACTTTTTTATCATATTATAGACGACATGCTATAGTGTGACTTTTTTTTTTTTACCATATAGACGACATGCTATAGTGTGACTTTTTAATCATATTTTAGACGACACGCTATAGTATGACTTTTTAATCATATTATAGACGACATGCTATAGTGTGACTTTTTTTTTATCATATTATAGACGACATGCTATAGTGTGACTTTTTTTTATCATATAGACGACACGCGATAGTGACTTTTTTATCATATTATAGACGACATGCTATAGTGTGACTTTTTTTATCATATTATAGACGACACGCTATAGTGACTTTTTTATCATATTATAGACGACATGCTATAGTGTGACTTTTTTTTTTTTATCATATAGACGACACGCTATAGTGTGACTTTTTTTTTTTACCATATAGACGACATGCTATAGTGTGACTTTTTTATCATATTATAGACGACATGCTATAGTGTGACTTTTTTATCATATTTTAGACGACATGCTATAGTATGACTTTTTTTTTATCATATAGACGACATGCTATAGTGTGACCTTTTTTTTTTACCATATAGACGACATGCTATAGTGTGACTTTTTAATCATATTTTAGACGACATGCTATAGTATGACTTTTTTATCATATTATAGACGACATGCTATAGTATGACTTTTTTTTATCATATAGACGACATGCTATAGTGTGACTTTTTTTTTATCATATAGACGACACGCTATAGTGTGACTTTTTTTTTTATCATATAGACGACATGCTATAGTGTGACTTTTTTTATCATATAGACGACATGCTATAGTGTGACTTTTTTTTATCATATAGACGACATGCTATAGTGTGACTTTTTTTTTTTACCATATAGACGACATGCTATAGTGTGACTTTTTAATCATATTTTAGACGACATGCTATAGTATGACTTTTTTATCATATTATAGACGACATGCTATAGTATGACTTTTTTTTATCATATAGACGACATGCTATAGTGTGACTTTTTTTTTTATCATATAGACGACACGCTATAGTGTGACTTTTTTTTTATCATATAGACGACATGCTATAGTGTGACTTTTTTTTATCATATAGACGACATGCTATAGTGTGACTTTTTTTAATCATATAGACGACATGCTATAGTGACTTTTTGTTTTTACCATATAGACAACATGCTATAGTGTGACTTTTTAATCATATTTTAGACGAAATGCTATAGTGTGACTTTTTAATCATATTTTAGACGACATGCTATAGTGTGACTTTTTTATCATATTTTAGACGACACGCTATAGTATGACTTTTTTTATCATATTATAGACGACATGCTATAGTGTGACTTTTTTTTATCATATAGACGACATGCTATAGTGTGACTTTTTTTTTTTACCATATAGACGACATGCTATAGTGTGACTTTTTAATCATATTTTAGACGACACGCTATAGTATGACTTTTTTATCATATTATAGACGACATGCTATAGTATGACTTTTTTATGATATAGACGACATGCTATAGTGTGACTTTTTTTTTACTATATAGACGACATGCTATAGTGTGACTTTTTAATCATATTTTAGACGACATGCTATAGTATGACTTTTTTTATCATATTTTAGACGACATGCTATAGTATGACTTTTTTATCATATTATAGACGACACGCTATAGTGTGACTTTTTTTTTTATCATATAGACGACATGCTATAGTATGACTTTTTTTATCATATTATAGACGACATGCTATAGTGTGACTTTTTTTTTTTACCATATAGACGACATGCTATAGTGTGACTTTTTAATCATATTTTAGACGACACGCTATAGTATGACTTTTTAATCATATTATAGACGACATGCTATAGTGTGACTTTTTTTTTATCATATTATAGACGACATGCTATAGTGTGACTTTTTTTTATCATATAGACGACACGCGATAGTGACTTTTTTATCATATTATAGACGACATGCTATAGTGTGACTTTTTTTTTATCATATTATAGACGACACGCTATAGTGACTTTTTTATCATATTATAGACGACATGCTATAGTGTGACTTTTTTTTTTATCATATAGACGACACGCTATAGTGTGACTTTTTTTTTTTTACCATATAGACGACATGCTATAGTGTGACTTTTTTATCATATTATAGACGACATGCTATAGTGTGACTTTTTTATCATATTTTAGACGACATGCTATAGTATGACTTTTTTTTATCATATAGACGACATGCTATAGTGTGACCTTTTTTTTTCACCATATAGACGACATGCTATAGTGTGACTTTTTAATCATATTTTAGACGACATGCTATAGTATGACTTTTTTATCATATTATAGACGACATGCTATAGTATGACTTTTTTTTATCATATAGACGACATGCTATAGTGTGACTTTTTTTTTTATCATATAGACGACACGCTATAGTGTGACTTTTTTTTATCATATAGACGACATGCTATAGTGTGACTTTTTTTTATCATATAGACGACATGCTATAGTGTGACTTTTTTTTATCATATAGACGACATGCTATAGTGACTTTTTTTTTTACCATATAGACGACATGCTATAGTGTGACTTTTTAATCATATTTTAGACGACATGCTATAGTGTGACTTTTTAATCATATTTTAGACGACATGCTATAGTGTGACTTTTTTATCATATTTTAGACGACACGCTATAGTATGACTTTTTTATCATATTATAGACGACACGCTATAGTGTGACTTTTTTTTTATCATATAGACGACATGCTATAGTGTGACTTTTTTTATCATATAGACGACATGCTATAGTGTGACTTTTTTTTTTTACCATATAGACGACATGCTATAGTGTGACTTTTTAATCATATTTTAGACGACACGCTATAGTATGACTTTTTTATCATATTATAGACGACATGCTATAGTATGACTTTTTTATGATATAGACGACATGCTATAGTGTGACTTTTTTTTTACTATATAGACGACATGCTATAGTGTGACTTTTTAATCATATTTTAGACGACATGCTATAGTATGACTTTTTTTTTATCATATTTTAGACGACATGCTATAGTATGACTTTTTTATCATATTATAGACGACATGCTATAGTATGACTTTTTTTTTTACTATATAGACGACATGCTATAGTGTGACTTTTTAATCATATTATAGACGACATGCTATAGTGTGACTTTTTTATGACGTGCTATAGCAGGGGTGAGCAATTAATTTTCCCAAAGGGCCTCATGAGAAACTGGGACTGTTGTGAAGGGCCGGACCAATAGGCTGAACTCAATTCTGCTCAACATGAATGTTATCTCTTTATAAAAAGCAGTAAATCGTATGGTTTAATTAGCTGCTACTGGTAGTAGATGTTACAATTAGGCTATTAAATTGTGGTGCAAGCATTGCAAAAACATCAACATTATATCACTTTTCAATCAACATTCCCGAAAAATATTTTGGAAATTAGCATATTTTTGCAGTATTTCAAAGACCAGCATTAAATTAACTTCATACAAAAATGTAATAAGTGGTGTTGATATTTAGTTTGTAGTGTAATTACCTCATTTGCTGTTTTTCAGTTATTTGTTTTTGTTCAGTTAGAGAAGGGTTCGGAATTTTCGGTTGTTTGTTTGAATCCCAAAAAACTCTGAGACCTCAGAAAACAAAGTGCAAATAAAATTGGATCCTTTAAGTTCCTCGGATTTTGTTCCTACCGCTCATTGACAGGTCGATTTCAAACAATGCACTTAGCAATCAACATACTTTTAGGTTCGGTTAGTTTAGGTATTTACTTTATTAATCCCCGAGGGGACATTTTTTCGCTACAACAGCATACAGAAGCAATAAGATGATAATAGAAAAGCAATAAAATAGCAGTTTTATTGCCCCCTTTCTCCTGCCCCCTGCCTCCTCCCTCCTTCCTCTTTCCCCCTGCCTCCTCCCTCCTGCCTCCTTCCCCCTGCTCCCTTCCTCCTTCTTCCTCCCTCCTTCCCCCTGCTCCCTCCCTCCTGCCTCCTTCCTCCTGCCCTCTTCCTCCTCCCTCTTTCCCCCTGCCTCCTCCCTCCTTGCCTCCTTCCACCTGCCCCCTCCCTCCTTCCTCCTTCCCCCTGCTCCCTCCCTCCTGCTCCCTTCCTTCTTCCTCCTTCCCCCTGCTCCCTTCCTCCTCCCTCCTGCCCGGTGTCCAGGTAAAAACTCACCCTCCGCTGCTGGGAGTCGATCCAGAACACGTTGGGCTGTTTGTGCCGCAGCACGCCGCTCTTACATACCAGCAGCCGGTCCCCGCGGCGCCGCAGCCCCGGTCCGCACACCACCTTCTCTGGCCGCGCGGGCTCTGCCAGAGAGATGGTGTCGGTGGCCTCGAAGAAGAACTCATCTCCCGGTACCAGAACCTCCCCGACCTTCTCCTTCAGACCGGAGAACATGCTGCTCCTTCACGTGCTGTTGTTGTAATGTGTCGGACGGAAATAAATGTGACACACAGGAGGACTGTGCAGCGCTCTCTGCCGCCGGCAGGAACTGCACCACGGACAGGGTTCTACTCCGTTTAAAGCATTTTTTTTTTAACGGGAGAAGAACAGACAGAAACACAGAAACATCTTTAATTCGGTTTTAAATGTGTGGAGATCACCTGACTCACTCACACAAACTGTGTACGTTTAATTTGTTCCGACGTGTTTCTGTCGTTCAACGGCTCATTTTAACGGAGAGGACTTCACTTTATAAAATAAAACGTTTCGGTGGGCAGCAGGGGGCGCTCTGACTTCACCGAACTGTTGCACTGCAGGAACAGCAGGCGGGGTTTCTTCTTCGGAGGTCTTCCTAATTTATTTCTTCATGTTTGGTGTTTGTTCTTTAAATGTCGTGTTTGGTGAAAGAAGTCTGGTTTAGACCGATTAAAGGGAAACAGGTGGGAAATTTGACAGGTGTTACAGATGTTACAGGTTTTGGAGATGTTACAGGTGTTAGAGGTGTTACAAATGTTTGTTACAGATGTTACAGATCTCTGGAACCCGCGTCTGAAGTGTGTTGAACTGATTCCTTTAAAACCCTGTTGTTAACGTTGACCTGAAGGGGGCAGCAAAGTGACACTTTGTGATCACAGACTATAAAAGGTTAAATGTTCTGAAAGAAGTTCTGTCTATTAACGTTCTTCAACAGAACCTGAATTCAGATAACGGATGAATAACTGATGAATGACATCAATAACTGATGAATAACTGATGAATAACATGAATAACTGATGAATAATATCAATAACTGATGAATAACATCGATAACTGATGAATAACATCAATAACTAATGATTAACTGATGAATAACATCAATAATTGATGAATAACATCAATAACTGATGATTAACTGATGAATAATATCAATAACTGATGAATAACATGAATAACTGATGAATAATATCAATAACTGATGATTAACTGATGAATAACATGAATAACTGATGAATAACATCAATAACTGATGAATAACATCAATAACTGATGAATAATATCAATAACTGATGAATAACATCCATAACTGATGAATAATATCAATAACATGAATAACTGATGAATAACATCAATAACTGATGAATAACTGATGAATAATGTGTTTTATTTGAATCGTGTTTTATTTTAATCAACGGGTTATATTTTATTTGACGTGTTTTATTTTAATTGTTTTATTTTAATGTTTTATTTTAATCGTGTTTTATTTTTTGCTGCTCCACCCTCACCTGTAAAAAGCAGCTCCGTGTTGCCTCGTTAATGTTTCATCAGCGTGAACGGAGCACACGTGAACGGCTGCAGGTGAACCTGAACTCAACACGGTGTCTGACCTTCATCTTTATTTCAAACAACCTCCTGAACGCAGCGTTCAGAGCTTCAACCTGCGACATGCTGCAGGACGACAGGAAATACTCACACAAACAGGAAGTGACACTGTTCTTACAAAATAAAACAACATTTCTTCTTCTCCTCCTCACTGAGAATCAGAACCTCTCGACATCCTGCAGCGCCTCATTGCCTTTAACACGTGACCTTTGACCCTCCGGGTCAGAACTGCCTCCTTCTTCTTTGGTTCCTCAGGTCGTGGTTCTGCCGTTCTGCAGTTCTACTGACTCATGGTTCTGCTGGAGCGACTGCGGACCACCTTCTGGAACAGATCGTCTGCACAAACAGAACCAGAACTCATCATGGTCCGATCAAACTCACCTGGACCTGCAGGATCAACAGAACCCAGACTCACCGTTCCTGAAGCTCCGGGAGTCGACCTGCAAGACAGAAGGAAGGGGGTCAGACCAGAATCAGAACCAGGACCAGAACCAGGACCAACAACTCACATCTAACAGCTGATCTAACAGCTACTTTTGTTCTACTTGTCAGAGCATCATGTGACCTTAATGAGCTGGCAGCAGGTTCTACTCTAAGGATGAATGTTCCTCGGAGAACGTTGGTGATGTTCTCACCCTGGAGGAGTCAGCTGATCTGAGGGGAGGGTCCGGCCCGTCGTTCTGCTCCCGCTCCACCTTCAGAGCTGTTACAGAAAGAGAACATTTCTGAAACACCTGAGACTTCTGCTGCGGTTCATCTGGAGGAGTCAACTCCACCTGCAGCTCCACCCTCATCAGGACGGTGTATTCGGTCCGCTGCAGCAGCTTGTTTGTTGTTTAGAGTTTGATCTAAACAACAAACAAACAAACATCTGCAGGTAAACGTGACTCACGCAGCGGTTTGATGATGCTGTTGACAGCGTGGACGACTCCATTCGTCGCCATCAGGTCTGCGTCGGCCACCGGGACTTTGTTGACGTACACCGTGTAGTTACGCTGAGACACAGAGGAGGGAGGGCGACCAATCACAGAACAGTTTAGAACAAACAAACAACAACAACACACCTTACGTGAGTAAAGTGGTGTAACAGGTTGGAACATGATGTGTGATGACAGGTGAACTGACCACGCCCAGTTCCAGCTTCTCCCCCTGCACAGGCTGCAGTCTGGTGTGAGATCCGACCCCCCCGCTGACCAGCAGGCCCTCCCCCAGGTGATACCTGAGCACACCTGAGAGCTGCTGGGCGTTACCTGCAAACAGAGACAGACAAGTTCAGGTACTGATCGGTCGTATTGACAGAGTCCTGACATGTCAGAGTGTCCTCGTGTCCTCAGGAACAGATGTCCTCAGGAACATATCTCCGTCTCTGAGGATGGACTCAAACCGTCCACCAAACAAACAACTGACAAGTTAACAGCTTCATGGCGACCGTGAGTCGACACCTTCAACGCTGCTGGGACCTCAGAGACAACCTCGGAGACGCTCTGCTGGTCTTCATCAGCTGACATTTGTTTAAACGAGTTCAGAGACATTCAGCAGACAGGTTCAGTCACATAAACACTGAGGACGTCCACCCAAACAAGGAGACAAGACACAGCCGGCCGAGACCTGAGGGACACAAGACCTGAGGGACACGAGGACAACACCTCAGACTGCAGTTTATTCTGTCCAACATGGACACTGCAGACAGAACATCTCTGTCGGAGGCGTCTTTTAAAAGGTCCAACAATCCAACAGTCCTGGTTCCTCTAATCGGAGGTTTTAAATACTCACGCATCAGTTTGTTGAGTTCGGCCTGTGTCATGGTGGTGAAGGCGTCGTTGGTGGGAGCGAAGAAGGTGAGCGCCCCCTGCTGGTTTAGCAGCTCAGTCATACCGGCTGTCTGGATGGCACCGACCAGGAGACTGAAAAAGGTCCAACAGAATGGTTGTTGAACAAAACCCTGCGAGGCTAACTCCTGCTAACACAATGCTAGCTACTGATGCTGCTCCAATGCTAACGTCTGCTAGTACAACAGCATCTCATGTTTTCTCACCAGTTCAGGAACATACGTCAAACTAGACTAACAGTATCCCCTACACTTATTACTTATGGTAAGCTAGGCTAACGGTTTCCCCCTAGACTAAGTCTTTGTGCTAAGCTAGGCTAACAGCTAACAGCTAGGCTAACAGTTTCCCCCTACACTCAGTCTTTGTGCTAAGCTAGGCTAACAGCTTCCCCCTACACTCAGTCTTGCAGTTTTCTCTTTCAGCTCCGGTTGTGTTTCATTTCTTCTGAATTTGTTTCAGTAACAACTTCCTGAGGTTTCTTGATTAAAAGCTTGTATGTTGCTGTGAGGTTGAAGCTGGATCCAACATGGAAGCCGTAGTTTCCTACCAGGTGTAACATAAATAAAGGTCACCTGAAGCGGTCGTCAGCCTTCAGGACGTCCATGACGGTCCCCATGGGGGGACTGAGCACTTTGTCCACCGTGAACATGGAGGCGTAACGTCCCGTTTTATCGTGAGCAGCGATGCAGGCGTTCTCGATGCACAGGTTCTACGGAGAGACGCACACCTGAGAACCATCCAGCATCGAACCATCCATCAATCGAAACAACATCCATCCATCATCCAACCATCCATCATTCGTCCATCCAACCAACATCCATCCATCGAAACAACACCCATAAACTAATTAATTAATTAATGGGTAGATGAATGGATGAATGACTGAATGAGTAGAGGGATGAATTAATTAATTATTGAATGAATGGCTAGATGGATGGATTAATGAATGAATAAATGATAGAATAAATGGGTAGATGAATGAATGAACCCACGTGAAGAAACAAAGTTCTCACGTTTCTGTAGACGAACACTCGGAGTCGGAGGCCCCCCAGCGTCTCCAGCTCCTGACCGTGGTACAGAGACTTGGAGGACAGCTGCTCTTTCACCATGTGATTGGTCATCATCTTCCTCATGTTGGGAGTCATCGTCACACTTCCTGTTACACACGTGGTGAAACACACAGAAGGACACACCTGATTCTGGTCATGTTTGTGTCTGCAGCAGGTCGACAGAAGCCCCGTTTCTGTTCACCAAGTTTTACAGAGGGGGCGGGGTTACCTTTGAAAGCGTCGTTCAGAGGAGCCAGCATGGTCAGAGCCTCAGACCCAGTCAGGTGGGGGGTCAGACCGGCTTCAACAAACAGCTTGGTCGCCGTGGAAACTGATGAATCCTCGGCCAGTTCCAGGAGAGTTTTAGCTGCAAGACACAAACACAGAGTGAAACCACCAGCAGGGACCAGACGTGTCCGGACAGGAAGTGGACCGTCCCAGACCTCCTGACAGGCCTGCATGGACCACATCAGATCCTGGTCTCTGCTGGTCTTAGCGAGGACCCCGATTCTGGTCTGAGGTCTGAAGTCGAACCACTGATGATGAACACGGACGGAGTACTGAGGGAGTACTATCGGAGTACTGACAGAGTATTAATGGAGTAATGAAGGAGTATTGACAGAGTACTGACGGAGTACTAGTACTATCGGAGTACTGACAGAGTACTTATGGAGTAATGAAGGAGTACTGACGGAGTACTAGTACTGACGGAGTACTGAGGGAGTACTATCGGAGTACTGACGCAGTACTACCAGAGTACTGGCAGAGTATTGGCAGAGTACTGAGGGAGTACTGAGGGAGTACTGATCAGTAGTACTGAAGCGGTACTGAAGAAGTACTGATCAGTAGTATTGAATGCAGTACCAGTGCCACAGGTACTGCATGCTACCTGAGTCGGGGATGAGCAGCTCGTTGATGTAGTGAATGACCCCGTTGGTTCCCAGCTGGTCCTTCTTGCTGATGACAGCCTTCCCATTAAGGGTCAGCTGGTCTCCGTCACAGCCCACCTCCAGCATGGTGCCCTGCAGCGTCTCCATCGGGGTCCCCGACACGATCGACTCGGCGCACTGCATGTGCTTCAGGATGTGGTAGTTCAGCAGATCTGAGGGGGCGGGGCATAGAGGAGGGCTCACATCAGACTGTCACTACAACACATCAGAGACAGTAATGAGCTAAGGAAGACAGCGCCTCCTGCTGGGCACCTCTCAGAGCCACGGGGTCTCCCAGGATCCTGTTCAGGGTCTCCGGAGGAATCTTCTCGAAGGCATCATTGGTGGGGGCGAAGATAGTGTACTGACCCTCGTTCTCCAGCATGGTGGTCAGACCTGCTGCAGCGAAGGCCATCTGCAACAGCAAGTAATAAAAACAGGAAGTCAGAGACAGGAAGTAACAAACACAGGAAGTCAGGAAGTCCCTGACTGGTTGATTGACAGGTGTACTCACACGCAGCGTCTCCAGGTTGTCGTCGATGTCGATGATTGCTTGCATGTCGTTGGAAACGGCAGTGATGACGCGGTCGACCACGTGTACGATGCCGTTGGTGGCATGTTGGTCTGGTTTGATGAGACGAGCACAGTTCACCGTGATGATCTGAGGAGACGAGGAGAGTCGTTTATCCATCGATCAGTAACCACGGTAACTCCTGATCATTCGTCACGGGGAATGTTTGGGTCACGTGACGAGATAACTATGTTACAGAGAGTGCGTGCCCATCTGTGTGTTCCAGTATGTGTGTTCCCGTGTGTGTGTTCCAGTGTGTGTGTTCCAGTATGTGTGTGTTCCAGTGTGTGTGTGTTCCAGTGTGTGTTTTTCCGTGTGTGTTCCAGTGTGTGTGTTCCAGTGTGTGTTCCAGTATGTGTTTTCCAGTGTGTGTGTTCCCGTGTGTGTGTTCCCGTGTGTGTGTGTTCCAGTGTGTGTGCTCCAGTATGTGTTCCCGTGTGTGTGCGTGTGTTCCAGTGTGTGTGTGTTCCAGTGTGTGTGTTCCCGTGGGTGTTCCAGTGTGTGTGTTCCAGTGTGTGTTTTCCAGTGTGTGTGTTCCCGTGTGTGTGTGTTCCAGTGTGTGTGCTCCAGTATGTGTTCCCGTGTGTGTGTGTGTGTGTTCCAGTGTGTGTGTGTTCCAGTGTGTGTGTTCCAGTGTGTGTGTTCCCGTGGGTGTTCCAGTGTGTGTTCCAGTGTGTGTGTTCCCGTGTGTGTTCCAGTGTGTGTGTTCCCGTGTGTATGTTCCCGTGTGTGTGTTCCAGTGTGTGTTCCAGTGTGTGTGTGTTCCCGTGTGTGTGTTCCAGTGTGTGTGTGTGTTCCCGTGTGTGTGTTCCAGTGTGTGTTCCAGTGTGTGTTCCAGTATGTGTGTTCCAGTGTGTGTGTGTTCCCGTGTGTGTGTTCCAGTGTGTGTGTGTGTTCCCGTGTGTGTGTTCCCGTGTGTGTGTTCCAGTGTGTGTGTGTTCCAGTGTGTGTGTTCCAGTGTGTGTGTTCCAGTGTGTGTTCCCGTGTGTATGTTCCCGTGTGTGTTCCAGTATGTGTGTTCCAGTGTGTGTGTTCCCGTGTGTGTGTTCCAGTGTGTGTGTGTGTTCCAGTGTGTGTGTTCCCGTGTGTGTTCCAGTGTGTGTGTTCCAGTGTGTGTTCCCGTGTGTGTTCCAGTGTGTGTGTTCCAGTATGTGTTTTACAGTGTGTGTGTTCCCGTGTATGTGTTCCCGTGTGTGTGTGTGTGCGTGTTCCAGTGTGTGTGTTCCCGTGTGTGTTCCAGTGTGTGTGTTCCCGTGTGTGTTCCAGTGTGTGTTCCAGTGTGTGTGTTCCAGTGTGTGTGTTCCAATGTGTGTGTTCCAGTGTGTGTGTTAGTGTGTGTTCCAGTGTTCCAGTGTGTGTATTCCCGTGTGTATGTTCCCGTGTGTGTGTTCCAGTGTGTGTGTTCCAGTGTGTGTGTGTGCTCCTGTGTGTGTTCCCGTGTGTGTTCTAGTGTGTGTGTTCCCGTGTGTGTTCCAGTGTGTGTGTTCCAGTGTGTGTTCCTGTGTGTGTTCCAGTGTGTGTGTTCCAATGTGTGTGTTCCAGTGTGTGTGTTAGTGTGTGTTCCAGTGTGTTCCAGTGTGTGTGTTCCCGTGTGTATGTTCCCGTGTGTGTTCCAGTGTGTGTGTGTTCCCGTGTGTGTTCCCGTGTGTGTGTTCCCGTGTGTGTGTTCCAGTGTGTGTGTTCCCGTGTGTGTGTTCCAGTGTGTGTTCCCGTGTGTGTGTTGCCGTGTGTGTGTTCCCGTGTGTGTTCCAGTGTGTGTTAGTGTGCGTGTTCCCGTGTGTGTTCCAGTGTGTGTGTTCCCGTGTGTGTTCCAGTGTGTGTGTTCCCGTGTGTGTTCCAGTGTGTGTGTTCCAGTGTGTGTTCCTGTGTGTGTTAGTGTGTTCCAGTGTGTGTGTTCCCGTGTGTGTTCCAGTGTGTGTGTTCCAGTGTGTGTTCCTGTGTGTGTTAGTGTGTTCCAGTGTGTGTGTTCCCGTGTGTATGTTCCCGTGTGTGTGTTCCCGTGTGTGTTCCTGTGTGTGTTAGTGTGTTCCAGTGTGTGTGTGTTCCCGTGTGTGTGTTCCAGTATGTGTGTTCCCGTGTGTGTGTTCCCGTGTGTCTGTTCCCGTGTGTGTTCCAGTATGTGTTCCAGTGTGTGTGTTCCCGTGTGTGTGTTCCCGTGTGTGTTCCCGTGTGTGTTCCAGTGTGTGTGTTCCCGTGTGTGTTCCAGTGTGTGTGTTCCAGTGTGTATGTTCCAGTGTGTGTTAGTGTGCGTGTTCCCGTGAGTGTTCCAGTGTGTGTGTTCCAGTGTGTGTTCCAGTATGTGTTTTCCAGTGTGTGTGTTCCCGTGTGTGTTCCCGTGTGTGTTGCCGTGTGTGTGTGTTCCCGTGTGTGTTCCAGTGTGTGTTAGTGTGCGTGTTCCCGTGTGTGTTCCAGTGTGTGTGTTCCAGTATGTGTTTTCCAGTGTGTGTGTTCCCGTGTGTGTTCCCGTGTGTGTGTTCCAGTGTGTGTTCCAGTATGTGTGTTCCAGTGTGTGTGCTCCAGTATGTGTTCCCGCGTGTGTGTGTGTTCCAGTGTGTTTGTTCCAGTGTGTGTTCCTGTGTGTGTTCCAGTGTGTGTGTTCCAATGTGTGTGTTTTCCAGTGTGTGTGTTAGTGTGTGTTCCAGTGTGTGTGTTCCCGTGTGTATGTTCCCGTGTGTGTGTTCCAGTGTGTGTTCCAGTATGTGTGTTCCAATGTGTGTGTTCCAGTGTGTGTGTGTGTGTTCCCGTGTGTGTGTTCCCGTGTGTGTGTTCCAGTGTGTGTGTGTTCCAGTGTGTGTTCCCGTGTGTGTGTTCCCGTGTGTGTTCCAGTGTGTGTGTTCCAGTATGTGATTTACAGTGTGTGTTCCCGTGTGTGTTCCCGTGTGTGTGTTCCAGTGTGTGTTCCAGTGTGTGTGTTCCAGTATGTGTGTGTTCCAGTGTGTGCGTTCCAGTATGTGTTCCCGTGTGTGTGTGTGTGTTCCAGTGTGTGTGTGTGTTCCAGTGTGTGTGTTCCCGTGTGTGTGTTCCCGTGTGTGTTCCAGTGTGTGTGTTCCAGTGTGTGTGTTCCAATGTGTGTGTTCCAGTGTGTGTGTTAGTGTGTGTTCCAGTGTTCCAGTGTGTGTGTTCCCGTGTGTATGTTCCCGTGTGTGTGTTCCAGTATGTGTTCCAGTGTGTGTGTGTTCCAGTGTGTGTTCGTGTTCCCGTGTGTGTTCCAGTGTGTGTGTTCCAGTGTGTGTTAGTGTGTGTGTTCCAGCGTGTGTGTTCCCGTGTGTGTGTTCCCGTGTGTCTGTTCCCGTGTGTGTTCCAGTGTGTGTGTTCCAGTGTGTGTGTTCCCGTGTGTGTGTTCCAGTGTGTGTGTGTTCCAGTGTGTGTGTTCCAGTGTGTGTGTGTTCCCGTGTGTGTTCCAGTGTGTGTGTTCCCGTGTGTGTGTGTTCCCGTGTGTGTGTGTTCCCGTGTGTGTTCCCGTGTGTGTGTTCCAGTGTGTGTTCCAGTATGTGTGTGTTCCCATGTGTGTTCCCGTGTGTGTATTCCCGTGTGTCTGTTCCCGTGTGTGTTCCAGTATGTGTTCCAGTATGTGTTCCCGTGTGTGTTCCAGTATGTGTGTGTTCCCGTGTGTGTTCCCGTGTGTGTGTTCCCGTGTGTCTGTTCCCGTGTGTGTTCCAGTATGTGTTCCAGTATGTGTTCCCGTGTGTGTTCCCGTGTGTGTGTTCCAGTGTGTGTTCCAGTATGTGTGTGTTCCCGTGTGTGTTCCAGTGTGTGTGTTCCAGTGTATGTTCCCGTGTGTGTTCCAGTGTGTGTGTTCCAGTGTATGTTCCCGTGTGTGTTCCCGTGTGTGTGTTCCAGTGTGTGTGTTCCAGTGTATGTTCCCGTGTGTGTTCCAGTGTGTGTTCCAGTGTGTGTGTTCCAGTGTGTGTTCCAGTGTGTTGTGTTACCCCGTTGCTGTAGTGGTGGATGTGGACGTGTGCATCCTGGTACATGGAGGAGAAGGAGGATCCGTGTCGGAGCTCCTCGGAGGTCAGCCGGCGGTTCACCATGTGGTAATGAAGAGCGTTCAGCAGCTCGATGTTTACGTTGCTCACCAGAGCGTCCAAGATCTCCTGCACCAGGACCAGATACATCTTCATCATCATCATCATCTTTATTATAGTTTTCATCATCATCACCGACCCCCCAAACCTCCTCCCCCCACGTGTTCTGGTTCCGACCCCATACCGTGGGCAGGGCGGCCCAGGCCTCATTGCTGGGGGCGAAGAAGGTGAAGCTGCCCGGTCCTTCAACCTCCTCCTTCAGATTGGCTCGTTCAGAGTACATCTGAGTAGTCGAAGCTCCGACGACGCCGAGAGTGTTGAAAATGTTCACCAGAGGAAGAGCTGCAAGCACACCACTTATTATTATTATCATCTTCATCATCATCATTATTTATTATCATCTTCATTTATTATTCATTATCATCATTTATAATTTATTATCATCATCATCATCATTATTCATTATCATCATATTCATTATCATTACACTGCTCATCAACATTCAAACAGATCAGAAGTCAGACCTGCAGGACAGCCTTTCTCTCCAGGAATCTTCTCATAACCAGGACAGCACTCGTAGGTGATGACCCTGCAGTGGAGACAGGAGGACAGAAGAGGACATGTGAGGACATGTGAGGACAGGGGAAGACATGTGATGACAAAGCTCAGAGACCCCCCATGTCTCCATCTCAGGTGGTGTCTGACTCAGCTTCACTTTCCACAATAAAACCCTGTCTGTCCATAAGACCGGCGTCCCCCTGTCCTCAGCTTGTAACCGTCCAACATCTCGCTGCAGGAGACACATAAATTCCTGTCTGTGAATAATGATACTCGTAAAGTTATGATGCAGAGCTGTTTCCATGGTGACTGACGGAGAGCTGCCGGGAGCTGTTTACACACCCGGGTCTGTCTCTACCCACAGGAGGACCTGGACCTGACCCTGGACCTGGACCTGACTCTGGACCTGGACCAGAAGGTGTCCAGACCACAGGTGGTGTTCCTGTTCTGGGGTTCAAGTTTAAACCTCCATCAGGATCACGGGACCTCCAGACAACTAGGACCTCCAGACCGCTAGGACCTCCAGACCACTAGGACCTCCAGACCAGCAGGACCTCCAGACCGCTAGGACCTCCAGACCACTAGGACCTCCAGACCAGTAGGACCTCCAGATCAGCAGGACCTCCAGACCGCTAGGACCTCTAGACCGCTAGGACCTCCAGACCAGTAGGACCTCCAGACCAGCAGGACCTCCAGACCAGCAGGACTTCCAGACCGCTAGGACCTCCAGACCGCTAGGACCTCCAGACCAGAGGTGGATTGGACTCCGAGGAGCAGTCATTGAGGATTTACGAGGTTCCCCGGAGGCCGCAGTGAAGGTCTGGACTCGGAGCACATGTGGTCTGTAATGAGGTGTGCGGCTGGCTACACTTCCTGTCGAGGTTTCCATAATAAATGAATGACTTCATCCTCAGAGAGAAGAATCTGCAGCCAGACCAAATCCTGAAGGGGATGGAACCACCACCGGGAGCCTGAATTCCTGTTCCCTTCAAAATAAAGCGCCGGGCTGAAGAGGTGAGAATGTAAATAAATATCCTGAGCTGCTGGTCACGTATGTTTCACATTATGTGAACATTACATGTGCCTGAAGATTCACACGCCTGCTGATGGTTATGAGTCTTCCTTCTGCTGACCTCTGACCTCTTCATATCCTCCTCCACAGACACCCAGATATACAAAGAGACAAAGACAGGACTGTCCAACTCCCCCCTCCTCCACCTCCTCCACCACCAGTGTAAATCCAATTAAACTGTCAGGAGATGTTCATCACTGTGTGTGTGTGTGTGTGTGTGTGTGTGTGTGTGTGTGTGTGTGTGTGTGTGTGTGTGTGTGTGTGTGTTCAAGTCCTCCAACAGATTCACTTCCTGTTTCTTTCCTGAGCTAAAACAATCTGTAAGAAACGTCCAGGCTGAACAGAACCAACAGAACCAAGAGAACCAACAGAACGTTTGAAAACATAAAAATCTTCCTGAACTAGGTCATGAGGGGCGGAGCCTCAAACTCAAACTTAAACCTACGCATTGATCAGTGTTGATTAATGTTGATCCGTGTTGATTAGTGTTGATCCGTGCTGATTAATGTTGATCCGTGTTGATTAGTGTTGATCCGTGTTGATTAATGTTGATCAGTGTTGATTACTGTTGATCTGTGTTGATCAGTGTTGATTAATGTTGATCTGTGTTGATCAGTGTTGATTAATGTTGATTAATGTTGATCCGTGTTGATCAGTGTTGATCCGCGTTGATTAATGTTGATCCGTGTTGATTAATGCTGATCCGTGTTGATCAGTGTTGATGACTGTTGATCCGTGTTGATTAATGTTGATCAGTGTTGATTAGTGTTGATCCGCGTTGATTAATGTTGATCCATGTTGATTAATGCTGATCCGTGTTGATCAGTGTTGATTACTGTTGATCCGTGTTGATTCATGTTGATCAGTGTTGATTAGTGTTGATCCGTGTTGATTAGTGTTGGTCAGTGTTGATTAATGTTGATCCGAGTTGATTAATGTTGATCCGTGTTGATTAGTGTTGATCCATGTTGATTAATGTTGATCCGTGTTGATTAATGCTGATCCGTGTTGATCCGTGTTGATTAATGTTGATATGTGTTGATTAATGTTGATCCGTGTTGATTAATGCTGATCCGTATTGATTAGTGTTGATCCGTGTTGATTAATGTTGATCCGTGTTGATTAATGTTGATCCGCGTTGATTAATGTTGATCCGCGTTGATTAGTGTTGATCCGTGTTGATTAATGTTAATCCGTGTTGATTAATGTTGATCCGTGTTGATCAATGTTGATCCGTGTTGATTAGTGTTGATCCGTGTTGATCAGCAGCTTCAGGCTCTGTGACATTAAACAGTTCTCGTGAGTTCTGACTGAAATCTGTCTGAACCGGACCTTCAGAACCGGGTCGCTGACCCACAGCAAGCTGCTGCAGGGTTTTATTGTGAGCAGCTGCTGCTCCACCTCCTCTGCAGTGCTGGGCTCCTCTAAAGAATGTGTTTACATAAAGAGCTGAGGAGGATTGTGGGATTTGGTTTCTTTTGCAGAGCAGCGCTGCGTTCACGACCCACCGAGGAGGACGTACAGAGCAGATGGCAGGATTTCAGCTGATTAACACATTTACAAGCGCAGCATTTTCCTGCCTGAAACACACACATGGTATTAATGAGGCTCCGGCAGCCGAGGACCAGCTGTGTGGCAGATCTCACGCTGCAGGAGCTGCAGGATTAACACACAGCGGTCGGCCTGCCTATCCTTCTGAGGACCGGGGACACTTCTGCCCTGTGAGGACATTTAGTCCAGTCCAACTTCAGGACAGACCCCCACGGAGCTGTTGGAGGGTCAGACCTGGATGTAGGACTTCAGGGTCCTCGGAGTCCATGCTGTCAGTGAGGGTCCCCACAAAGACAGCAGAACAGGGAGGCGTGTTTGAGTTGTCCTGCAGTAAAACGAAGATCAAAAGTTGAGAAACGTCCATCTGCTAACGTTCATAAAGTCCTCCTGGAGGACTCCAGAGGATGAACTGTGGGAAAGTTTAACAAAATAAAAGCTTCATTCATCATCCAACACAACGGCCTCGTTTGGTCTGAACACAGCAGCTAACGTCAGCTTTAGGCAGCTAATGATATGTAACTTTAGATAAACTCAGAGAGTTCAGAATAAATAAATTAGTCGAGAGTGCAGGAAACATTGGACTCGGAGACCTGGCTGCTGTCCTGTCCATGAACCCTGCAGCAGTCGGGGACTCGGAGGTAAACCGACACTGAATGTTCTGCTTAAGTCTTTTCTTCTTCTGTGGTTACATAAGAGGTGAGGACACCTCCAGAGACGGACATTCCTCCATCCCCCGAACACAACGGCTCCGTCCAGCAGGACTGAAGTCAAATGAAACGACCAGAGTAGAAATCCAGAAAGAAAAACAGGCTCCGAGCAGCTGAGAGAGGAAGTGGTGGACTCACGTGGGCCGGCTGCAGATCTTCCGGTGGTACCACTGCTTACAGTTGGTGAAGTACTTCTTGTCGGTGCCTTTAATCTGCTGCATGGCACAAACATTCGGCCTGCAAGAGACAGACGGACAGTCAGACACTGAAACTCACCACTCAACCTCTGATCTATGAACCCGATTAGGAGACAATCACTGATCACACTGATCAATAAACATATCACACTGATCAATAAACATCAATAAACATCTCACATTGATCAATAAACATCTCACTGATCAATAAACATATCACACTGATCAACAAACATCTCACTGATCAATAAACATCAATAAACATCTTGCACTGATCAATAAACATATCACTGATCAATACACATCTCACTGATCAATAAACATCTCACTGATCAATAAACATCTCTCACTAATCAATAAACATCTCACACTGATCAATAAACATCTCACTGATCAATAAACATCTCACACTGATCAATAAACATCTCACACTGATCAATAAACATCTCGCTGATCAATAAACATCTCACTGATCAATAAACATCTCGCTGATCAATAAACATCTCACACTGATCAATAAACATCTCGCTGATCAGTAAACATCTCACACTGATCAGTAAACATCTCACTGATCAATAAACATCTCGCTGATCAATAAACATCTCACACTGATCAATAAACATCTCACTGATCAATAAACATCTCACACTGATCAATAAACATCTCACTGATCAATAAACATCTCACACTGATCAATAAACATCTCACTGATCAATAAACATCTCACACTGATCAATAAACATCTCGCTGATCAATAAACATCTCACACTGATCAATAAACATCTCGCTGATCAATAAACATCTCACACTGATCAGTAAACATCTCACTGATCAATAAACATCTCGCTGATCAATAAACATCTCACACTGATCAATAAACATCTCACTGATCAATAAACATCTCACACTGATCAATAAACATCTCACTGATCAATAAACATCTCACACTGATCAATAAACATCTCACACTGATCAATAAACATCTCACTGATCAATAAACATCTCACACTGATCAATAAACATCTCACTGATCAATAAACATCTCACACTGATCAATTAACATCTCACTGATCAATAAACATCTCACACTGATCAATAAACATCTCACTGATCAATAAACATCTCTCACTGATTAATAAACATCTCACTGATCAATAAACATCTCACATTGATCAATAAACATCTCTCACTGATTAATAAACATCTCACTGATCAATAAACATCTCACCGATCAATAAACATCTCACACTGATTAATAAACATCTCACTGATCAATAAACATCTCACTGATCAATAAACATCTCTGATCAATAAACTCATTCCACCTTCACCTGTCTGGTCTAAAAAAATTCTGGATTAAAAATTTTAGAACAAGAAACTGTTTATAACTGAAATGTTTGTACTTTTAACACAGTACATGTACTTGTACTACAGTAATTGTACTACAGTATATGTATTTGCACTTATACTACAGTACATGTACTACAGCATTTGTACAGCAGTACATGTACTACAGTATTTGTACAGCAGTACTTGTACTAGACTAGTACTACACGTACTTGTACTACAGTACTTGTATTTGTAGTACAGTGCATGTACTTGTACAGCAGTGCTTGTATTTGTACTAAAGTACTTGTATTTGTACTACAGTATATGTACAGCAATATTTGTACTTGTACTACAGTACATGTACTTGTACTACAGTATTTGTATTTAAGCCTGCCACACCTCAAACTTCCGGTTTGATTTGATTGACAGGCTGGAAACATTCAAACTTCAACCGTCGTCACGTGACTGCAGACCGAAGTACTTTTACATTGATTTAGAGAACTGGAGTACCTCAGTACTTTCAGTGTAACGCAGTACTTTCACACTGCAGTGTTGTACTTTTACTGCATCAGTTATCGATCGTTGCTGTGAGGTGATCAGCTGAAACCGGACCAGAACCTGGCGCGGTTCGGCTCGGTTCGGGAGGATACTCACCCTTGTTGCCGGCCTCTGATCCGGCTGTGCTGCAGGACCGCCTGGTACGGAGACCGGGCCACGCACACGGTCAAGACCAGGGCCAGACCCAGAACCAGACCCAGAACCAGGACGGACGGCTTCATGTTGACTTCCTGCTGAAAAGATCCTGCCGCTCAGTCCGAGTCTTCTTCTACTACTTTCACTTCTTCTTCCCGTTTTATTTCTTCTTCTTCTACTACTTCCACCTCTCCTTCTTCCGTTCGCTGCTCTGACGACCCTGCAGGCTCCGCGAGAGTCCGCTATATAGACCGGGGGGCGGGGGGGGGGGCGGGACACCGGAG